>NW_028258316.1:6322413-6474655 GCF_053883595.1 Heterocephalus glaber | reverse complement strand
TCTCCCCCATCCCACGCCTAAACACAATAAATAGAGTTAGAGTTAGGAGGGGAATAGGGTGAAGGACACTTCCAATACACAGAGCCAATCAGAAAAGTGCTGTTTTCAATCCTTCAATTGAATTTGGTGCTCTACACAGGACCAATCACAAGATGCTCTTTTTAATCCTTCATTTGCATGTGGGCACAACCAATCAGAAGACACTGTTCCTGATTCTTCATTTACATATAGCTGCCAGCCACTGGGGCTTTTGATAGGACAGTTTACACAGGATGTAAGGCTAAGTGAGTGTTTCATAGGGAGACTGCCTTCTTTGCGTGAGAAGGAGATAACCTGGGATTTTTTTTGAGACAGGATCTCACTATGTAGTGGAGGCTGGCTTTGAATTCCTGAAGATCCTTCTGCCTCAGCCTCCTGAGTGTCGGGACTGCACATCCGCACCACCACATCCGGCTACCTTTCCCCATTCCTTGAGTCTCTCACCCACTTGGGTCAGGTGGGTTCTTGATTTTCCAAGGGAATGTCAGGGAGGAGCACAGAACAGAAAGAGAGTATCTCTTTGTGGTGTAATTCTGTACATCTTGATTATTTACTTAAAATGTGTGCAAAGTTGTGAAATTTCTGGATCGGAGATGTTTGTCTCTAAGAGTTTTAAAGGTTACATTAAAACAAAAGGGGATCCTGGGCCAGGGATTTAGCTCAGTGTTGCTGCACCTGCCTCACAAGCACAAGGTCCTGAGTTTGATCCTGGGTACCAAAAAACAAAAAACAAAGGTTTCCCAAAGGTCCCATCAACTTTTAACCTACAGCGGTATTTGAGACTGCTTGCCTCCCAGTGTCCATCACTAGGCTGCTATTGCCCTGTAGGAAAAAGTGGCGAGGGCCTGGGGAGAAATTCAAGTGTAGAACAAGCCTTTTGCATGCCCAAGGTCCTGGATTTGATTGACAGCCCTGGTAAAAGAAGAAGAGAAAAAAAGTGGACAAAAACATAGGTCAAAAATGATTTCTTAGCCCAGTGTGGTGGAGCACATCTGTAATCCCAGCACTCAGGAGCCTGAGGCAGAAGGAGCACTGAAAGTTTGAGGCCAGCCTGGGCTACATAGTGAGTTCAAGACCAGCCTGGACTACATAGCTAGACCCTGTCTCAAAACAACAACAAAAAGCCACAATGTGTCTATAAATTGGACCTGTGCTTTTCTTCCAAGATTTCTACCCTCAAGGAAACAGCACTATGAATTGGGTGCCATATCTTTAAACTTTAAACACAGGCTGTCTTTGTTACTTTTCTCCTTACTGAGACAAAATATACAACATATACAAGTTAAAGGAGGAAAGGTTTATTTCGGCTCACAGTTTGTAGAGATTTCAGTCTATAGTCAGCTGGCTCCAAGGCAGGGCAGCATGGCAGAGGGGTATCGCATAGGAGAAACAGTCCATAGCAGAGCAGGTAGGGGCAGGGAGCAGCAGCAAGCCTCCATGTGTCTTTATCCATCCAGGCCACAAACTTACTGGATGGGGCCACCCACATTCCAGGTGGGCCTTCCCGTTATCCATACCCAGAGCCATACTAAACCAATCAGTGGACTAATTTAATACCATACATCCTTAATCACAGTATCACACACCCTTAATATCCCAGTATTGCCTGAAAAGCCCCACCTGTGAGTGCCTGAGACTTTGAGTTGACATCTACATATAAGCCATAATATATGCAAATTTTTTTTTTTTTTTTTTTAAAAACAAAGTCTCATTGTGTAGTCCAGGGTGACCTTGAACTCACTAGCGCAGCTGGCCTCAAACTCACAGTGATCCTCCTGCCTGGGCCTCCAGGGTGCTGGGATGACAGGAGTATGCCACCACATCCACACCCACACCCGGCAATTGTTTGCATTTTTACCTAGCCTACTAATGGGTGACCTGACAGGCACTGGGAGTACAAATCTGTCTTGAAAACAGTCCCACAAAGCCATGTAAATATCCCCAGCCCCAGACCACAGTGTATTTTACCCTTGAGTTCCTGGACCCGGGGATGTTAAAGACGAGGATGGCTTTATTTTCCTCTATGAAAAAAAAAAAAAAAAAAAGGAGTTGAAGTACGGGATGGGAAAATGGCACAGGCTGGGAAAGCCACTATCAGGAGGGGTCTAGGGACAAATAGAGTAATTGTTGTGCAGTATCCAGGGATCAGCTGAGGGTGGAGGCAGTGATTTGAAGATTTTTTTTTTAGCAGAACGCACCTTGTACCTAGTGTGTCTACCACCGAGCTACACATCCATAGCCCTTTTTAAAATTTTTCATTTCGAGGGCTGGGGATTTAGCTCAGTGGTTCTGCCACCTGCCTTGAAAGTGGAAGGTCCTGAGTTCAATCCCCAGTACCAAAAAAAAAAAAAAAATTTTAATTTCAAGCCGGAGATTTAGCTCAGTGGTGCTGCCACCTGCCTCGAAAGTGCAAGGTCCTGAGTTTGATCCCTGGTACCAAAAAAAAAAATTTTTTTTCATTTTGAGATGAGGTCCCACCATGTTGCCTAGGCTGCCGCAAACATGTGATACTCTGGCCTCTCAAGTAGCTGGTGCGATTGTTGGCCTTGGCAGAACCTCAGATGGCTGGGTTTTAAGACAGATTGGGGGCTGGGGATTTAGCTCAGTGGTTTCGCCACCTGCTGTGCAAGCACAAGGACCCGAGTTCGATCCCCGGTACCAAAAAAAAAGACAGATTGGGGATATTGTCACCAGATAGGGCCTGAGGACTTCCCCCAAAGAAGAAATGGTGATGCAACTTGAGCCACCAAATATGCTCTTGACTCATCACAGAAAAAGAATCTCAGAAAGAGGCAGTGATATTGGGCATAGTAGCACACACCTGTGATCCCAGCACTAGGGAGGCTGAGGCAGGAGGATTTGGAGAGTCTGAGGCCAGACTGGGCTACATAGTTCAAGACCAAGACCCTGTCTCAAACCCCCCTCCCCGAGATGGATGATCTAAGAGGTTTTGCCTAAAACATCTGTTTGAATCTGTTTCTTCATTTTTTGTTGTTGTTTTTTGGGGGTTTTTTTTGTTTCTTCATTTTAAGGTCAGGTTGCTGCCCTTTACTGTATCAACTAGGTTAACTTCCAGATTTATAGTACCTTTAAGGGATTTGGTATGGTGGACTTGGAAGAAAAAACCAAATTAGCCCAGGGGGTAAAGATATGAAACACGTGTATGGATCGCCTTGGGTAACTTTGTGTGTTTGAGGGGCTTCTTCTTTTTTTTTGGTACTGGGGATCGAACTCGGGATGTTGTGCATGGGAGGCAGGCAACAGAACCACTGAGCTAAATCCCAGGCCCAAGTTGGGGGTTTTTGTGGGGCATGGTTGCACATGCCAATAATCCCAGCACTCAGGAGGCTGAGGCAGGAGGATTGCTTCGAATTTGAGGCCATCCTAGGATACATAGTGAGTTCAAGGCCAGCCTGAACTGCATAGTGAGACCCTGTCTCAAAAATAAACAACAACATTTTTTTTTTCTTTTTGGTACTGGAGGTCGAACTCGGGCCCTTGCACTTTCGAGGCAGGCCACGGAACCACTGAGCTAAATCCCTGGCACTTAAAAAAATACAATTTTTAGGGGCCAGGGATTTAGATAAGGGTTTTGCTGCCTGCTGTGCAAGAGCAAGGACCTGAGTTCGATCCCTGGTACCAAAAAAAAATACAATTTTTAAATTAGTATTCTCCCCCGCTCTCTCTGTCCTGTGCCAGGGGTTGAATCCAGGGCCTTCACACTGAGTTACATCCCCAGCCTCTAAAAACATGTTTTTTTTGGTACAGGAGATCAAACTCAGGACCTTGCGCTTGCGAGGCAGGCGGCAGAACCACTGAGCTAAATCCCCGGCCCTCTAAAAACATTTTGAGACAGGGTGTCACTAACTAAGTTGCCCAAGCTGGGCTCAGACTTGAGATCCTCCAGCCTCAGCTTTCCAGAATGCTGAGATTACTCCATGCCCCCACGCAGCCAGCCTGTCTCCTTTCTGCCGATCTTTATTTCTCTTTTACCTCAGAACTCATCAATTATTCAACGTGGAAAAATATGAAAACCGAAAACCAAATATTGTATGGCGTACTGTGAAATCGAAGGCAGGAAAACAGGTTCTGTGTCGGAGAGGCAGAAGCTGGAATTTAAGAATTCACAGCTGGGCCGAGGATTTAGCTCAGTGGTTTCGCCGCCTGTTGCACAAGCGCAAGGACCCGAGTTCAATCCCCAGTACCAAAACAAAACAAAAAGAATTCACAGTTGTGTGACCCTGGAGGGTCATGGCTCTGGAGCCAGGGCAGGGAAAGGGAGGGAAAGATGTCAAGGAACTGAGGCCTGCTGGTCCAGGAGTTGTCAAAGTCTCCCAGAATCCGGGAGCCCCGTGAACCACGTGGCAGCCGCCCGCGATTCTCTGGCTGACAGTGCTGCATGGGTGGGAAGATGGCCGCTCAGCGCGCAGCTGTCCCTGGAGGTCTGTAGAGAGCATCGCCGCTATGTGCTATGTTCAGGAGGGCGGAGGGCAAGATGAGCGGCTCCTCCTGCTTGGGCCCCCGACGCAGACGCAGGCGCCGTGGGAGGGGACAGTCTGGGTGGCGCGCACAGGCAGTGGACCAGGCCCAGAGCTGGTTTTTCACAGCCAGTGCTCAGCCACTGACTTGTTCCGTGGACCTGGTTTTGTAGTAACGTATCAAAGGCAGGGCTTTGGGGCTTCAAGGCTCCTCTGAGCTCTAGGAATCAGGAAGATGGAGGACAGGGAGGTGTATCTACACAGATGATCTTCTGCTATAGCACACTTTAGAGAAACGTGTGCATGTCTTAAGAATTATTTAATGAGTACATTCTTTCAACACTACAGATGAATATGGGCTGGGGGAGCAGCTGAGTGTTAAGAGTGGGTGCCTAGCATGCAGAAGCCCTAAGTTCAATCCCCAGTAGCTGGGAAAAAAAACAAAAACAAAACAAAAACCCCAACCCCTACACATGAATAAATCCAGTTCGATATCCCTTAAAGTCCTGTGCCAGTGTTGGCTGAGTTTATTTATTTATTTATTTTTGGTTTTTTTGAGACAGGGAGTCGCTATGTTGTTCGGGCTGGTCTGACCTCACTGTGTATCCCAGACTGGCCTTGAACTCGCAGCGAACCTCCTGCCTCAGCCTCAAAAGTGCTGCCATTACTAGCATGCGACAACACACTCGGCTAAATCTGAGTTTATTAACTAGATATTTAGAATTCAGAGCAATTTGTGAATAAATTATTTATAAAAATTTATACCTGCAAAATGTTAATTTTGGGGGGACGCAAAACATTGGTACATTTTAGATATACATGGTAACATTCATCCGAGAGAATTTGTACCTGTACATGATATACCTTGCTTCTTTTTTTCCCATTCCCCCCTCCCTTTGACCCCTCTTCCCCTCCTTATTTACAATAGCTTTTTTTTTTGGTACCAGGGGATTGAACTGCGAACCTTGCAAGTGCAAGGCAGGTGGCGGAACCACTGAGCTAAATACCCGGCTACAATAGGTTTTGTTTCCATTTTTCTTCTATTCTTTTTTTCTTGTCCTTTCTTTCCTTTCTCCTTCCCCTTGTTCTCATTTGAACATTTTCTTCCCAAGGAAACGTTAATGTTTTAAACGTTTTCATTTCTATAACTTCCTTACTGATCAGTCAAAAAGATATCACTCTCCCTTTCTAACAGTTCTTTCAGTTTTTCCGAGCTGCATTACAAGTTTTTATGTACAACTTTTTAAGTATATAAAGTGACAGTTTTTAAAAAATGGCGGAGGGGGAAGCGGGCCCTTGAATCGCGGAGCAAGACCCGGCAGGCCCGCTGGCGTCGTCCGTCTCCTGGGCGACGATAAGCGGGACTCGGAAGTGGGCGGAGCACCTGGAGGGGCGGGGCATCTCTGTGACGCCAAGGGCCGGGCCTAAATGGCGAAACCCGAGCGGCTGTGGGGGGGCTTTGAACTGGCCAATGGGCGAGCTGAGGACCGGGTGTCGGAAAAGGAGGCGGAAGCGGGGAGGAGCGGCCGCTAGAGCCCGACTGCATCCGCCGCGGCGTCTCCATGGCACGACCCTGGCCACCGACTTCAACGACTTCATAAGGAGGCGTTTCTGGGCGCAGCCGTGTCGCTCCTGGTGAGAGGCCGCAGCGGGCGGGCGGGACCCGGGGAGCCACGCGCGTCCCCGCCGCGAGGTCGCAGCGCTCCCGGCCCCGCTCCTCGCCCGGGTCCGAATGTGGCCGCGCCCCGCCCCCGGCGCGGGCTTCTCCTTCTGTAACGGGTGGGCGGCGGCTCCCTCCTCTCCCGGCCGGCGGCTAGCCGCGCTCCTCCGCTGCCCTCGAGCAGGCTCGGCCTCCTCTCCATGGGCAGCAGCCGGTGCCCTCCTGCGCGCTGGTGGGTGGCCGGCCCCGCGGCCCTCGCCGGATGCCGCCTCTCGCCCTCCTGCCCGCGGGCGGGTCGGCCGTACCGCCGCCTCCCAGCGGGCCTGGGCGCCGCACTCCGCGCCCTCCCGGTCCGGCCCTGACTCCCCGTCTCGGGCCGCCGCCGCGCAGCCCTCCGCCGAACCCCCTCCCCTCTAAGTCTAGACCCTCTAGATCAGGGCCCACCTGTCCCCTCCGCGCCTCCCTCCGAATACGACTGGTTCTCCGCGCTGTCTGTTCTGCCGAGAACGCCCCTTCTCCTCGGAGACAGTTGCCCGGCCCCGCCCGCGATACACCTCCAGGTCCCAGCGCGGGTTCCCGCCCCTCCGGGGCCCACTTGGGGCCTAGCGGTATTCACCTGCCCTTCTCGCCCGCCAGCCAGGCCTCAGGTTTCTCCCTGGTAGCGCCCACTCCTCCGTCCTCCTGGGTGGGGCCTGGGCATGGTGGTCCCGACCCTCCTCTCCTGCCTACCGGCAGAGCACCGGGCTCCACGCAGGCAGCTCAGCCTCTCCTATCTCCCCCGCTTTGGCAGGACAGTTGTTGTGCAACTTGGACAGTAGAGGAGCGCCTCCCAAGTTTTCACCCAACTGCCACCCTCAAAGCTTCCACCCACTTCCCCTCAGAGAGGACGCTTGATGCCAGGCCCCTCATTGGCAAGCGCCTCTGGTCCCTCTGAGCTGAGCCTGCTGACCCAATTGCCCACCTTTGCTGCTTTGATGCCTAGCCATGTCTGCCTCGTCCTCAGGCGGCTCTCCCAGGTACTGCCACGAGGGGGCGCCTCGGCCCTAGGGCAGGGAGAGGTGGTCAGGAGCCCCCGGGCTAGGCCCGCCGGAAGCTTCTCGGTCTGCGTGCTGAAGGTCCGCACCTGCGTATTTGAAAGTCACCTTTAAAGGGGAGGAGCAAACAAATACACGCACACTTTGCAGCTGTGTACCCTGGCCCCTTCCCCGGCAGTGCCACAGCTCTTTCCTAGCAGCAGAGCTGCCCTGTCTTAATGGAATACTAAGTTTGAGCCCTATTTTTTGGAAGTTTGCTGTAAATAAATAATAAGATAAGATAGGAAGTGGATTGGAGTTAACAAGGTGTTCATGGAATCTGGGTGGTTTGATGGTCTTTCCCAATGGTATTGGCTTCAAGTGAACCGATTGTGTGTGTGTGTGTGTGTGTGTGTGTGTGTGTGTGTGTGTGTGTGTGGTGGTAAGGGGATCCTGCCTTCTCAGATTTGGTATTAGGAGGCTCCATCATCTTTCTTTTTTTTTGGACCTTACGCTTGGGAGGCAGGCGGCAGAACAACTGAGCTAAATCCCTAGCCCTCGATCATCTTTTTTTGGGAGCGGGCTACCGGGGATCAAACCGATCATCTTTTTAAGATGTTACATGTATACAGCAACTTGTATCCTAAATTGCTCAATTATTATTTTAGTGGATTTTTTCCTTTTTGGGGGGGGGTGCCAGGGGTTGAACTCAGGACCTTGAGCTTTCCAGGCAGGCAGCAGAACCACTGAGCTAAATCCCCGGCCCTCTTTTTCTTTTTTTGTTTTTTGGTTTTTTGGGGGCGGGGGGTACTGAGAATTCTTTTTCTTTTTTTAAAACAAGGTCTTGCTGTGTAGTTCAGACTGGCCTTGAATTCACTACGTAGCCAAGGGGTGGCCTAGAATTCATGGTTATCCTTCTGCCTCAGCTTCCCATGTGCTGGGATGACAGGCATGTGGCACCACACCTGGCTTTTTTTTCCTTTTTGGTACCAGGGGCTGAACTCAGGACCTTGTGCTTGCCAGACAGGTGAGGTGCCACTGAGCTACATCCCCAGCCCTACACCTGGCTTTTTTTGAAGTGAGATTTCCCTGTGTAACCCCAGGTGACCTCAAACTCATGGCGATCTTCCTGCCTCACTTGAGTGCTGACATGATAGGCATGCACTGCCGTGCCTGCCTCAACTATTTTGGTGTTACGTTATTTTCCCCAAGAATTTGTGGGAGGCCAGTGTGTTATTTTGGGCCTGTCAGGAAGCAATAGGGTGAATCAGGTAATCATTCCAAGTCCCTTCCCAACCAAGAATTGTTGGATGTGCTACCAGACTTTAGGGCAGGTTGAACTTTTGCTGTCTTTGTGAACCTGGTGATGGGGCTGTAACTGTGTTTAAGCAAGGGGATTACACACGGCATTAAAATTTGTACCTGGCCTGGGATTTAGCTCAGTGGTTCCAGCGCCTGCCTTGTAAGTGCAAGGTCCTGAGTTCGATCCCTGGTACCAAAAAATAAAATAAAATTTGTACCTGTTTCTTAGGCACTTAATGGAATATTTTGGGAAGTACTATTTTGTCCTCTTAACTAAATATTGGAACCTTAATTTGAATGACAGTGACTGAGCTGAATGCTTTTTTTTTGTACTGGGGATTGAAGCCAAGACCTTCACACTGAGCTTGTCCCCAGCCCTTTTATCTTTAATTCTGAGTCAGAGTCTTGCTAAGTCACTCAGTTAGTTGCCTAAGTTGGGCTCAAACTTGTGATCTTCCTACCTCAGCCTCCCAGAGTGCTGGGATTAGAGGCATGTGACAAGGCCCAACTACGTAGTTACACATCTGGGTGCCTTCCCCAGTCTTGAAGGGGGTTGAATTCTACCTTTGTGTCAGTCACTTCCTGAGCCTTTTTCCAGAGCTAGCTCTGCTCAAGTGCCACCCTGATTGGGGACTGTCACTCTTGTCCCTTGGCCGCTTCTCATGTGCAGCCTGACAGGCTGACACCCAAGCTCTGCAGCCAAAGGTCCTGATCGTGCTATGGGCGGCAGGTGACCAGGCCAGTTGTGGCAGTGCCCCCCCCCCGCCCCGGCACCCTGTGCCTGAGCGCCGGACTCGCTGCTGCTCCTGGCTGTGACCCCACCAGCCCACATGCAGAGTTCAGTCCTGCAGAGTGAGGACTGGGAGTCGAGGGTTCCGCTCATAATCTGGTTCTTCTGCCTGGGTGCAGGTTTCCATCGTGTGGGAAGAACAGAATAACGAGTCTCACGCAGAAAAACATCTTGAGAACACCTTGTGGCCCACCCAGTGTAACTGTGACGGTAGGTGATGTGCATGCTGGCACCCTCCCTGGCCTGTGACCCCACCAGAAACGCTTCTGCACACTTCCTCGGCATTGCCCAACCTGCTGGGCACCACTGTGGCCCCAGTGCTTTGCACTTCGCTGTTTGCATGTCCTACTCTTCCTTGCTTTTTTCTTTTTTGCCTGTCTTAAGGCTGCCAGCAGTGAGAAGGGTGTCTAAACATTATCCTTCCAGGAAAATGCCAAAATGTTTAGAATTCAGAAAAAAAAGAGAGAGATTTTACAAGTTGGGTATGGTAGTGCATGTCTGTAATCTCAGCACTCAGGAGGCTGAGGCAGGACAATCACCCTGAGTTCGAGGACAGCCTGGGCTACATGATAAACTCATAGCCAACCTGAACTACATTGTGAGACGCTGTTTCCAAATACTGAAAAAAGCTCGGGATGTAGCTCAGTGGGTCCACCGCCTGCCTCGCAAGCACAAGGTCCTGAGTTCGATCCCTGGTACCCCCCCACCCCCCCAAAAAGAAAAAAATTTTTGAAAAGAAGAAGGTAGGGGCCAGGAGCTGGTGGTGGGTGAGGGACATATAGCTGGGGTTCTGTCCCATTCATGGCGTTCTTGTTTTGCTTTGTGTCCTAGGCATGTACCCAGGGCTGCACACATGGTAGGCAGGTGCCCGAACACTGGGCTGCATCTGCAGCCCTGCACGGTTTCTTTAGAATCTGCACAGCCTTCTCATCCTTGCCATTTCTGCCTGCTTTCTATTTCCAGTCCTTTACCTGCCCGTACTCTGACTGTTGCTGTGCCCTAACCAGTCTGCGTGTGTCCCATGCTAACCTGCATGCACAACTAATTGAGATCCCTGTGTAGAAGGCCCCTCCTGCCTGCCAGTGGAGTATCCTAAATCCAAGGGGAGCTCTGCACTCCTGGGAGCCTTGGATGGAGTTTCCGCTCAGGCGTGGACCCGGTGCTCCCGGTGTCTCCAGCAGGGATGACAGGAGGCTGACTGAGCCGTGCTCCTGCCTCGGCCCCGCCTGCATGCCATAGTCGGCTCCTGTCGTGCTCGCTTGGTGGCCAGGCTTTCGGGGCCCCGGAGGCCAGGAGCTCTGTGTTCATGCCCAGTTTACTCGTCCACAGATCAGCCTTTTTTGTGTTGCCCTCCCCTGCCTGCCAGAAGTGAGCCATGAAGGACCGCTCTTCAACTCCCCCCTTACATGTTCACGTGGATGAGAACACCCCCGTCCACGTCCACATAAAAAAACTCCCGAAACCAACAGCAGCCAGCAGCCAGGTAGGAGCATGCCACGGGGCGAGGTGACAGCTGTGGCCGGGCGATTCCTCCCACCCAGCCTGCTCGCCTCTGGCTCCAGAGCTTTGGGAGATGCGCACTTTCTTCCGAAGGCCACCTGCCT
The DNA here is from genome assembly GCF_053883595.1 of Heterocephalus glaber. Classification (NCBI taxonomy): domain Eukaryota; kingdom Metazoa; phylum Chordata; class Mammalia; order Rodentia; family Bathyergidae; genus Heterocephalus; species Heterocephalus glaber. Next base: position 6,463,769 of record NW_028258316.1, on the reverse strand, counting down.
GCTTGGAAGGTAGGCACCTGTCATCCAGCAGCGGCCTCAGCGACCTCAGTCAGCAGAGACAGCCCTGCAGAGTTGGAGGCGATGCCACCAAAGTGACCCCATGGCACATGGGGAAGAAGGTGACCCTGCGTCTGTCCCTTTTCCACAGAAATCTCATAAGCGTGGAATGAAAGGGGACACCGTGAATGTGCGGCGGAATGTCCGGGTGAAAACCAAGGTACCTTGGATCCCCCCTGGAAAGTCATCTGCCCGGCATGTGGGATGCAAGTGGGAGGTAGGCTCAATCCTGTGCGGGCTTTCTTCTCGGACGGGGCAGATTCTGTCGGGCCTCGAACTCGGCACACGTCAGGGTTGGCCCCTGCTCATTGGCCCCCTTTACCAAAGTGCCCTGCTGAACCCTGAAGGTGTGCAACTCTTCCCAGGTCCACACAGTACTGCTATGGGGTGGTCCTGGCCCCCCAGTGTAGACAGGAGAGGCCCCTGGAGAGCCGAGAGCTGTTGGGGGCTCAGCGAAGGCAGCAGGGCTGGAGGGGGAACCTGTGGCAGCTCAGTCTAGAGGCTGAGCTCTAGCCACTGCTTCTCACAGAAGGAACCGCACGTGTGTGAGGGTCTCATGTATCTGTCACAGTGTGTGAGGCATAAAGATATCTGTATCTCCCCTGGAGGAAGAGAACATACGGCTACCCCTAGATGCATCCCTGCACTCTCCTGTCTTTCCCCTTATCCATCCACCCACCCACCCATCCATTTACTCTTCTATCCATCCACCGTTCATCCATCCACACGCCTGTTCATCCATCTAGTCTCCTAGCCATCCACCATCTCTCCACCCACCCCGCCACCCATGTGGTAATTCATGCAGCATACATTTGTTGAGTTGTTCCAGGCACTGCTGGCCCCAGGGCCGATAGCTACAGATCTGGCTGATTCCTGAGGCTTTCTAGCCAGTTGCAGTGAAAAAACTCAGTAAGATAAGGGTAAAAGCTTTTGGCCATGTTTGGACAAAGATCTCATTATCAGGACAATGTAAGATGATGATTCCTGATCTATTGTGAAAATTCAGCCTTTTGGGGAAGGGAATTTTTTTTTATTGAGGGATTTTTTTTTTTGAGACAAGGTCTTGCTATCTAGTTCAGGCTGGGCTTGAACTCACTGTGTAGCCCAGGGTGGCCTCAAACTTGCAGCCATCCTCCTGTCTCAGCCTGCCAAGTGCTGGGGTTACAGGTGTGCTCCACCACGCCTGGGTTTTCTGGTTTTCTGGATTTTTTTAGTTCAGGCTGTCCTTGAACTCATGGTAATCCTCCTGCCTTGGCTTCCTGAGTGCTGGAATTATAGGCATGTGCTACCATACACTATCAATCTTTTTTTTTTTTGTACCGGGAATGGAACTCAGGACCTTTTGAGGCAGGTGGCAGAACCACTGAGCTAAATCCCCGGCCCTTTTTTTTTTTTTTCTTTTTTTTGTAGTTCATTGCTTTTAAAATTAGAAATCCAAAACGAAAGTCATTATTCTGACATTTATAGTTATACCTTATGGTTTTAACTTCTGATTTGCCGATTTTTCCCTAAGATGCAAAGGGACTACTGTACACATTATTCTTAGGAATAAAGGGAAAGCATTCTGACTAGTATAAGAAAGCATAAGAAGCCAGGCATGATGGTAGGCGCTTGTAATCCCAGCATTTGAGAGGCTGAGGCAGGAGGATCACAAATTGAAATCCTGTCTGGGAAACTTAGCAAGAGCCTGTCTCAAAATAAAAACATAGAAAACGAAACAGGAGTAATAGCTCAGCGCCATGGTCCTGGGTTCAGTCCCCACTGTTGGCAGATGGGAGGGCACAAGATTGGAATTTGAGGCTGGGGTGTCGTTCAGTGGTAGAGATTATACTTAGCATGTGCTAGGCCCCACGTTCAATTCCCAGCAGCACCCCCTCCAAAAAAAGAGAAGTTGAAATTAAAATGCTCTCTTACATTTTTAAATAAGTTCTCCTCACTAACAATCATTGAAATGTCAATTTTAAGCATTAGTATTTATTTTATTTGGGCTGGGCATTTAGCTCAGTGGTACCATGCCTACCTGGTAAGCACAAGGTCCTGAGTTCAATCCCTGGTACAAAAAAACAACAAAATATATATATATATATATATATAATTTTATTATTTAGAAATATATATTTAAATTTTTTTTTTGGTACCAGGGATTGAACTCCAGTCCTTTCGCTTGCGAGGCAGGCGGCGGAACCACTGAGCTAAATCCCTGGCCCCATTTTTTAAAAGAAATAATAAACTGTCATTTTTATTGAAAAAAAATTTCAGGGGGGTGGGTGTTGGCTTTTTGAGACAGGGTCTCATTATGTAGTTCAGGCTGACCTTGGACTTACTACGTAGCCCAGACTGCCCTTGAACTCACAGCAATCCTTCTGCCTCAGCCTCCATGCCCAACTTCAAGAACCCTTTTAGACTTTGTGTGTGTGTGTGTGTGTGTGTGCGCGCGCTGTGGATTGAACATGACTTCACATATGCTAGGTAGGACAGAGGTTCACCAAGTTGCCCACACTGAGTTGCGATCCCCCTGTTTCAGCCTTCCAAGTAGCTGGGATTACAAGCATGCAATACCATGCCCAGCTCCTTTTTAGCTTTTTTTTTTGGTACAGGGATTGAACTCAGGACCTTGTGCTTGCGAGGCAGGTGTGGTGCCACTGAGCTAAATCCCTGGCCTGTTTTTAGATATTTTTGATGGGACTATGAAGCTGATTTTGCTGTTCTTGAGGTGTTTATCTAGTCAGACAGCATCTGTCCAAACTGATTTTATAGGTTTATATCTGGGAATTTATCCTAAAAGTACTGAAGAAGAGTACTGGAATCTCTCTTCCTTCTTCCCTCTTCTCTCTTCTCTCTTTTCCTGTTTGGTTTTTTGAGATAGAGTCTTGCTATGTAGTTCAGGCTGGCCTTGAGCTCACTATGTAACCAAGGGTGGTCTTGAACTCATGGTAATCTTCCTGCCTCAGCCTCCTGAGTGCTGGAATTACAGGCACACACCACCACACCTGGCTCATGAGATCTCTTTAGAAATTGTTTACTTTTTATTGTTTATACATAACAAAAATATTGGTAGAAACCTAAATGTCTGTGGGGGGGAGGTCTTGGTTCAATTATGATAGATAAATAGAGCACCACGAAGCCATATAGCTGCTGGAGGTGGATATTTGTTCATGAGAAGCATGGAGATGCATCTTATGTAAAACTTGGCCCTGTCTGTATAGAAAAGGGTGTTCTCTATCCGTGTGGATATGCCTATGTATATATGTGTGGGATTGTTCTTGGAAGGTATTCAAGAATTAGTAAGGACTGATTACCTCCATGTGATGACAATTTTCACTACAGTATTTGATTTTTGTTTGTTTTTTGTTTTTTGAGATAGGGTCTGGCTATGTAGCTCAGGCTGGCCTTGAACCCAGGGGAACCTCTTGCCTCAGCCTCCCAAGTGCTGGGACTATGGGGCTGTGCCACCACACCTAGCTTTTTAATTTTAATTTTGGTGCTAGAGAATGAACCCAAGGCCTTGTGCTGTTTTAAAATTTTTTCTTCTAAAATTTTATTTTATTTTTATGGTTTTGGAGATTGAACCCAGGGGCTCTCACATGCTAGGCAAGTACTGTAGCACTGCACTATAGACATCACCAGCTCTCTACTGTTTTATTTAATATGGCCTGTTTGAATTTCTTTATACTAAGAATAGTGTATTTTATAATTAAAAGTACCTTTTAGAAAAGTGAAAAGAGGATGATATTTACAGTCTACATCAAAGAGATGGTGCTATGAAAACTGACTTTTTATTTTATTTTATTTTTTTATTTTTTATTTTTTATTTTTTTTTTGGTACTGGGGATCGAACTCGGGTCCTTGCGCTTGCAAGGCCGGCGAGAAAAACTGACTTTTTAAGTTGATGCTGCATGCCTGTGATCTCAGTTAATCGGGAGGCTGAGTCAGGAAGATCGAAAGTTTGAGGCCACTAAGGGTGAGAAAGGAGGATCGTGAGTTGGAGTCCAGCCTGGGCTACCTAGTGAATTCAAAGCCAGCCTAGACTGCATAGGAGAAACTGTCTCAGAAAACAAAAAAGGGCTAAAGATGTAGCTTGGGGGGAGTTCTGTGGCCACATCTGGAGGCCGAGGGCCCATGGGTGCCTCGTAAGCTGTCACAGCCACCTCCAGCAGTAGCTGTCACCCCTGCTTCTCTCTTGGTCTGCTGTTTGCCACTTCCTGCCACCTGGGAAGCCCTTGTTTGAGCCTTTCTCTTCTAGATAAAGGGTGAGGGCCCCAGGGAGGCGGATGTCAGGAGCAGAGCTGGAGCTGGAGCCCCGAGCTCCTGTGTGCACATGGGAGTCTGATTTACTTACGTAGTGGTACCAAGGATTGAGCAGGACTTTCGTGCTGGGCTACATCCCAGCCCTTTTTAAATTTATTTTTTATTTTTTTCATAGTATCATGGATTTTATGGAGTGCCTAGAATTTGGTAAAAGTTTACTTAGCAGGTGTCATAATCAAACTATTGTTTCATGAAATGCTGGTCTTTTTCAGAAGAGTTTTTCAAAAAGTATAATATTCTAAATTAAAATTAGCATAGCTTATTGTTGACACAGTGTGATCAAGACTTATGATCTTGGGCCAGGGATTTAGCTCAGTGGTTTCACTGCCTGCTGTCCAAGCGCAAGGACCCGAGTTCGATCCCTGGTACCAAAAAAAAAAAAAAAAAAAAAAAAAGACTTCTGATCTTGAGGTGTTGGATTATCCTAGTGATTTTCTCATGACTTTTGATTTGCTTTAGTCATGTTAATGTTCACCAGATGTGCACCAAATTAAACTGATAATGCAATTTCTGGCATCACTCGCTTTTTATCCAGAGCAAAACAACTTGGTTCTGTACTTAGTTCAAATCCTATTCATTTACAGAGGCAAAGATGACTTTGCAAAATTTAATATGTATTCAAGCAGCTACCAAAATTAATTTCTTGGACTATTAGGTTGGCTCTTTTCTATTTCTGGTATAGTCATTGTGGGAGCAACTATGTTCTGAGTCTTACAGGTCTCTATGTTGCTTAGCTTGCTCTCCCCACTGGTTCTCTTCCCTGTCTCCCACTGTCTCACAGCATTTTCTTTTTTCTCTTTTGCTCAGTTCCTTATAGTCTTGATCTATATTAGGCCCTGAAGGAACCATTCTTTTTTTTTTTTTGGGGTACCGGGGATTGAACTGGGATCCTTACGCTTGTGCAACAGGTGGTGAAACCACTGAGCCAAATCCCTGGCCCCAGTTCCTTGTAGTCTTTAGCTGTGGAAGGGGGATTTCCCTTTTTTTAATTTTTAAATTTTTATTTTTATTTTAAAATTTTGAGACAGGGTCTCACTAAGTTCCAAAGTTGCCCAGGCTGGGCTCAAACTTGTGACCCTCCTGCCTCAGCCTCTCAGAGTGCTGGGGTCACAGTGGTAGGTACCATGCCAGGCCATGTGGGATTCCTGTTTGTTATTTTTTTGGGCAGGTGACAGGTTTTCGGAGCCTAGAATCTTAGGCATGCTAAGTATGCTAAAACACAACTTCTGGCCCTTGTTAGATTTTTTTTTTTTTTTTTTTTTGGTACCAGGGATCGAACTTGGGTTCTTGTGCTTGCTGGGCAGGCAGCAGAACCACTGAGCTAAATCCCTGGCCCCCTTGTTAGATATTTTTTAAATACCCTCTAGTATGTAAACTTAGCTATTTTTTTTTTTTTTTTGGTAAACATCTTTGAAAGAAAGATCTAAAAAAAAAAAGAAAGATCTATATTTTTTTGTCATTTATTAAAAGTTTTCTTTTGTCAGTTGTCAAAAGTGACCTGGGCCAGGGATTTAGCTCAGTGGTTCTGCTGCCTGCCTTGCAAGCACAAGGTCGCAAGTTTGATCCCCAGTACCAAAAAAATAACACCAACAAAAAACCCACAAGAACAAAAACAAACAAAAAAGTGACCTATTTTCATTATGGAAATTTTAAGAGGCAGAAAAGCAAACAATCACTTGTTTACTTCACCTGTAACAATCACCTGTAATTCTACCATTCGTGACTGGCTGCTCTTAAAGTAAACATTTCGTTCATTAGGAGCATATTGCGGGGGGGGACCTTACAAGCTGAAGGTCCCCCTGTAACCGACCCCAACTCCACGGAACCTGCCTGCTTCCTAGCCCCTTCCCATCCCCCCCCCCCCCCCCCCGTTACTGTCACTGCCTCATGACCCCCGGAAGTATTCACTGACCTGGCTCCTTTACCTTAACATTTTCTCCTTTGCCTGCTTTTGTTGTTGTTATGGTACTGGGGCTTGAGACCAGGATCTTCACACTGAGCTCATCCCCAGCCCTTTTTATTTTATTTTTAAATTTTATTTATTTTTTGTACCAGGGATTGAACTCAGGACCTTGTGCTTGTGAGGCAGGCACAGTGCCACTGAGCTAAATCCCCAGCCCATAAACCCTTTTTTATTTTGAGACAGGGTCTGGCAAAGTCACTAGGTAGTCCAGGCTGGCCTTGAACTCCTGGGCTCCAGTGATCTTCCTGCTTCAGCCTCCCAAGTAGCTGGGACTATACATGGCCATCACCACACCCAGCTTTCTTTACTTTAATGATTGTAATCCAAGCTTTTCACTTGATGTTAGAAAGTCTTCAAAGGCTTTCTGTAGATATGGGGTAGGTAGTGTTGCTTGCAGGGTGCGGAGCAGCATCCTCCTGGGTGGTGGCTATGGAGCTGGGTCCAGCAATGGTGGGACAAATTCCCAGTTGAGGCGTGGCTGATAGCTCAAAGGTCTCTCCCTCCTCTACCCCAGACTCCACCTCATTGCCTAGAAGTCACACCTCCATCTTCAGAAAAGCTGGTCTCAGTCATGCGCTTAAGTGACCTCTCGACAGAAGATGACGATTCCGGCCACTGTAAAATGAGCCACTATGATAAGAAGATCGACAGTCTGATGAACGCAGTTGGTTGTCTCAAGTCTGAGGTGAGAGCTGGGAGCCAGAGGGCCGGTGCCCAAGGCGGGGACAGCCTGGGGGGGTCTGGGTCCCCCACCCTGAGAAGGTCCCAAAGGTGTGGCCCAAGTTGACTTTGACAACAGGACGTAATGGTGGTGGTATTAGTGTCCCCATTGTGCAGGCAAAATGACTGGGAAGCTGGGACCTAGCTTGGCATTTTAGGTTTTTTGTTTTTTTTGTTTTTTTGGTACCAGGGATCGAACTCGGGACCTTGCGCTGGCGAGGCAGGCATCCAAACCACTGAGCTAAATCCCCAGCCCTAGCTTGGTGTTTTATACAAATGTCGAAGCACAGCCAAGCCCTAAAGAAATGAGTTTGTCCTCATGTGCAAGCTGCCCCTGGGGCGCGGCACAGGAATGGACCACAGACAAGGCTGAAAGTCCAGAGTCCCCGACCAGGAAGTTGCTGGGGCTGGCATTAATACAGCTCCTGAGGGCTAAGGGGCCCGGTGTCTGTCAACCTTCACTCTGTCCTTTATGTCCTGGGATCCTGCAGAACCTGGGGCTGCCACCTGGCCACAGACCCCCTGTCACCATAGCCCAGCAATCCACAGTGCAACCTAGCTGTGCCCCAGCCAGGCTCTCTGCACACAGTTTCCTCATCCACAGTGTGTAGAGGACGGGGAGGAAGTCTCTCGTTGGGGAGACTATTTGTCCCTTGTCACTGAATGTGCCCACAAAGCCCTGATGGCCTGACATAGGCCCCTGCTGCTTCCACTGGAGGTGCCTTAATTTGGGCCTAGCAATGTGGCTTTGAGGACAGTGCCCAACAGCAGCCTGCCCACGTGTCCCTGCCAGGTCAGGATGCAGAAGGGCGAGCGGCAAATGGCTAAGAAGTTCCTGGAGGAGCGGAAGGAGGAGCTGGAGGAGGTGGCCCATGAGCTGGCCGAGACAGAGCAGGAGAACACGGTGCTGAGGCACAACATCGAGCGAATCAAGGAGGAGAAGGACTACACCATGTGAGGGTCTGCTCTGCCCCACCCACCGGGTGACGGCTCCTTCCAGCCAGTGCCCTAGCCCTGGAGTGCTGGGGAGCTCCTCGGCTTGGTGACTGTCCCCAGCCTGGCTGCATTTGGGCTGTACCCTCAGAGAGGAAGGGCCCACAGCAGGCCAGGAGCTCTTCAAAAAGTGACATTGAAGGGGAGGGAGCCCCGTTAGGCACAAGGTTTGGCAAGGAAGAAAGCTGGCTGGTAGCCTGTGAGAGAAGGGAGGCGGCCCAGAGCCACAGGCAAGGGCAGCGGTGGCGCTGGGCGGCACAGGCGGTGTTCAGCAGCAGCTCTGAGGTGTCTAGGCGCATCTGGGGACTAGGGAGAGGCTTTAAAAGCTGGGCTGTGGCATGGCCAGGTGAGGCCTCGTTGGAGAGGGCATTTCAAGGCCTGGCAGTGCAGCTCAGTGGCAGTGCCTGCCTGGGGGGCTTTTGTCCCAGTAGCTAGGAGGCCACGGCACTGGCAGTGACGGGGGCTGTTGAAGACAAGCAGGGGCTGGTGGCAGGGCCGGTGTTGGGGGCCCAGTGCCGGGTGGAGCCTGCCCGGCAAAGCCACCCCTCCCCTGCTGTCCCCTGGCTCAGGGGGCCTCCCCGGGGGCATTGTGAGGTAAGCGGCTTGGAGCTCCAGCCAGAGGGCCTGCCAGGGCTCATGGAGCCCTGCCTGTGTGCCCAGGCTCCAGAAGAAGCACCTCCAGCAGGAGAAGGAGTGCCTCATGTCCAAGCTGGTGGAGGCGGAAATGGATGGAGCCGCCGCCGCCAAGCAGGTCATGGCCCTGAAGGACACCATCGGGAAGCTTAAGACGGTAGGTGGGGGCAGCAGGGCCCGACCTGGGTGCGCGGGACAGGGTGGGGCCTTTGTGTCGTCATCAGGTTGCTGTGACATCCGGGCTGGGAGGGCTGTCAGGGCCTCTGAGGAAACCTCATCATGGGTTTCCTGGGATCCCTGTGAATCCAGGCATGTGCTTGAGTCCTGCCAGTGTCAGCCACCAGGTAGTGCTGTCCTCTCTTCCTTGAGGTCTCCCTTTCCCAGACTCTCCCACGCTGAGGGACCCCCCTCTACACTCTTCTCTCATTTTTGCTTTGTTTTTTTGAGACAGGGTCTCATTATGTACTTAAAACTGGCCCTGAACTCACCACGATCCTCCCACCTCAGCCTCCCAGTTGCTGGGATTACAGCCCCTTTCTCCACCTCTTCTGCCTCCCAGGGCTGCCGCCTCTGGGAAGCCCTTGACCCCCTGCCCAGCTTCTCTTGCCGGAGCTTCCCTGGCCCCCTTCCCTTCTCTGGCATCGCATGAACGGTGTCTTCCAGGAGAAACAAATGACCTGCACGGACATCAACACGCTGACGAGGCAGAAGGAACTTCTCCTGCAGAAGCTGGGCACATTCGAGGAGACCAACCGCACCCTCCGAGACCTGCTGCGGGAACAGCACTGCAGGGAGGTGAGCCACCCACCGAGGGGCTCTGGCACCTGTGCACTCTGGTGCCACCAGCCGGGCTGAGTGCCACGCTTGGTCTACGCAGGTGCGAGCCATCCCCCGGGGTGGCGGGGTGCTGTGCTTGGTCAGTGGCGGATACGAGTAGTGGGCCCAGCTCTCTGAATGTACCCTTGGGTAGCAAATGTTTCTTCTAATTGATCGCTTCACTTTTTATTTCTTTATTTTATTGTTATTTTTTTAATGATACTGGGGATCAAGCCCAGGAGTGCTCTGCCACTGAGCTACATCCCCAGCCCTTTTAATTTTTTTATCTTGAGTCAGGGCCTCACTAAGTTGCTAAGTTGTTCAGGCTGGCCTCAAATTTGTCATCCTCCTGCCTCAGCCTCTCAGAGTGCTGGGATTACGGGTTTGTTGCCATGCCTGCCTGAGACCATCATTTTTATCCTTAAGGCCCTAGATTTTTTTAATGAATCCTCACTGTTCTATTTTATTTTGCAAATGTAGCAGTGTATTTACCCGCTTCTGTCAGTGGCCGTTTTCAGTTGTTTGCTGTCACAGGCAAGGCTCATGTGCATTTTTCTGGTATACTTGAGAGTTTCTGGAATATGTTTCTAATAATTTCTATCTAATAACTTTGCTAGTTATGGCCAAATTCATCCCTAAAACAGTGATACATGTTTTATTTCTGGCTCAGTGACCACAGAGAGGTGATTCTTACTTCTCTGAGCCTCATTTTCCCCACTTACAAAGTGGGCACGGTGTAGGGCTGGGGATTTAGCTCAGTGGTTTTGCTGCCTGCTGTGCAAGCGCAAGGACCCGAGTTCAATCTCTGGTACAAAAAAAAAAAAACCCAAAAAAAACAGGCACAGTGTCTCTCACATAGGGGCGGTCGTTTGAGGAACAGAGAGGATGTGGCGATCCTCCTGCCTCAGCCTTCTGTGCTCACCAGCATGCTCAGCTAGCTGAGGCTCTGCTCTGTGTTCTTTGTCTCTTCACCAGCTCCTCAGTCCCCAGGAAACTGGCAGCCAGGGAGCCTTCTTTCCTTTTTTTTTGTACTAGGGATCGAACTTGGGACCTTGCGCTTGCGAGGCAGGCGCCGGAACCACTGAGCTGAATCCCCGGCCCTCTTTTCTTGATTTGTGAATGGGACCTGTGGGACCTAGAGGGAGAAAGGCTGAGCCTCCTTTCTTCAAGGGACGTTTTGTCTAAGTGCCGGCAGGGGTGGGGGTTGGAATAGGAACAATCACAGAGAGGTAGCCAGGTGAGAAGGGAGATAGGTGGGAGCCGGTGACTGGGGCAGAGGGAACCCAGGCGGCTGGCAGACCAGCGTGGGGCTGTGAGCTGTGGTGATTAGGGGAACAGGCGCAGTGCTGCCGAGGTGTTGGCCAGGGCCTCGGCTGCGCTCGAGCCAGCGCTCGTGTGTCCTGCCCACTCCCGGGCCGGCCGTGTAAGCTCCGGCAGGCTCTGGAGGCGCGTTGCAGCCGCAAATCACAGACCTCCCAATTGGGCCATCTCTGTTTCCTATCAACCTAGAGAGAGGCTTGGTTCCTGCCTAGCATTGTCCATTGCCACACACTTTGTAGATACAAAACCCGGGCACAGCTTCTTTGGCAAGATTGTGGGGAGAAGTTGAAATTGCAGTGGCAGGGTGGCTGGAATCCCACCAGTCAGGAGGCTGAGGCAGGAGGATCAGCACAAATTGGAGGCCAGCCTGGGCAGCACAGTGAGTTCAAGTCCAGCCTGAACTACATAGTAAGACCCTGTCTCAAGCCATAGGGGCTGGGGATTTAGCCGAGTGGTTCTGCTGCCTGCTTTGCAAGCGAAAGGTCTTGAGTTCGATCCCTGGTACCAAAAAAGAAAAAAAAAAAGCCAAATTAAGGGCCGGGGATTTAGCTCACTGGTGCTGCTCCGGCCTGGCAAGCGCAAGGTCCTGAGTGTGATCCTTGATACCGGAAAAAAAAAACCCAAGTTAAAAAAAAAAGTAGTTTGGAGAAGAACCAAGTTGGCATTATGTTTGGAATAATACTTTCCTAATGAAGGAGGAAAATTTCAAGGCTTTAAAATACCTTCTGCTCTTATATTAAGACCATATTACTGTTAGAAGGTAGGACAGATTCCTGAAATGGTGATGATCATTCTTGGTTTGAGTGAAACAGCTGCTGTAGTTAGTTCTCTTAGGGTAGGAAGTACTGTTCCACCCTTCTTGGAATCGCACATTCAATGTCTTGTTGAACTGTCACAGTATAGTAAGTGCAGAGGCAGAATGGAAATCCAGCTTTGATGCCCGGTACCAAAAAAAAAAAAATCAGTTGCAGGGCCAGGGATTTAGCTCAGTGGTGTCACACCTGCCTGGCAAGTGCAAGGTCCTGAGTTCAATCCCAGGGACCCCCCCCCCAAAAAAAACTAGTTGCAAGTACAAACCTGGGCGTGGCAGGGCACCCCTGTAATCCCAGGATTTGGGAGGCTGAGGCAGGAGGATTGCCATGAGTTTAAGGCTAGCCTAAGGTACACAGTGAGTTCAAGGTCAGCCAGGAAGACATACAAGGCCCTGTCTCAAAAAAACAAACAAAAAATCAGTTGCAAGTGAAAATTTAAAAAAACCAAGTTCCAACCCAGAGATACAGTATTATATTGTACTTGTGAAGCTGCACATGGGTCTCTTCTGTCCTCTCCCTAAAGAAAGACTGTTTCTCTGGGCAGGGCTAAATGTAAATGCAGAGAGAAAGGGCGGGAAGGGCCCTTCCCAAACTGTGAGCAGCAGGGTGAGGTCTGGTTAGCTTTCTTGGCATTCACTGTTGTACACTGAGAACAGATTCATTTACTGCTTTTAGACTTGGTAATGTAGTTTTCGGGGAAGGAAAAGAATCAAAGGATGCAGGATCTGGGTTTATTGTTTACCGACCTGACTTCCCACTTCCTCCAGGACTCTGAAAGACTCATGGAGCATCAAGGAGCACTGCTGAAACGGCTGGCGGAGGCGGACTCCGAGAAAGCGGTAACACAGTGCCCCCTGCTGGCCCTCATGGGGACTAGGCCTGAGCCTGGGGAGCCCAGAGAGGCGAAGGCTGCAGCCCCTGCTCTGGGGTTGCTTTGGGTGGTGCTTTCATGATCTGTAGGATGGCGTTGTCCAGTTGATCACACGAAAGCCGCTGGAAGGAAGGATGATGGATGTGTAACCCATGCAACTGCTCACCTGCATTTCCAGGGCTGGGGGTGGAGCCCAGGTGTGCAGCTCTGGCTTGGTGTGCGGGAGGCCCTGGGATTCATCCCCAGCACCAGAGAAAGAAGGAAACCTGGATTCCATATTGTACTGTAGATTCCAAACCATCAAAAAGTGCACACTTAGGGCCAGGCATGGTGGTGCACCCCTGTAATCCCAGCATTTGGGAGGCTGAAGCAGGAGGATTGCAGTGAGTTTGAGGCCAACCTGGGCTCCATATAGAGTTCAAGGCCAGCCTGAACTGCACAGTGAGACCCTGTCTCAGAAAACCAAGGAGGAAAAGTACACAGCTTTTTCCTCAATAATTCCGAGTGTAGGAATCTCTCCTAAGCTGATCTGTTCATGGACAATTAAGTTCTTTTTCTTTTTTCTTTTTTTGTGATTCTTGTGTACATTAGTTCAGGCTGGCTTTAAATTCACTATGTAGCCCAGGCTGGCCTTGAACTCATGGGAATTCTCCTGCATCAGCCTCCTGAGTGCTAGTCTTACAGGCACATACCACCACACCTGACTACTTAACCCATTTATGCTGAAGATTGAAATTTTAAAAATATTTGCCTGAAATTCATATATGTTACCTAGAAAAATTCAAGAATTTGAAGAGAGCACATTTCATTGTGTTCTCTTGTTATGGGCATTCCAAAAATGGATCACTCAGCACTGAAGGGTTAAGTTCCATAGGATGGTAGTTAATAGATCCACGGTGGAAGGCTGAGGGAAGAGGATCTTCCTTTTTAAATTTTTTTGCTACCAGGAATCGAACTCAGGGCCTTGTGCTTGTGAGGGGCAGCGGAACCACTGAACTAAATCTCCAACCTGCGGATCTTAAGTTCAAACCCAGCCTGGGCAATTGAGCCACTTGAGATCCTGTCTCAAAATTTTAAAAATGAAAAAAAGGACTGGGGGGATGTGGCTTAGCTGGAAGGCCCCAGGTTCAACCCCCAGTACCATAAACAAACAAGCACTTACAGTGAAGCAAGAGGGGCCATTGAGGAGCATGATGATAATGCTGAGCCTGTATTTTCTGACTGAGAGAGCCACCTTATGATATAGCAGTGCATTGAAACTAACTGCTTCAAAAGATGTAGAGTATTTCATCACATTCAGTAAGCAGGGTATGAGAGAACTGTAGATTGTAGAACAAAATAAGCTTTTTATTATTCAGTGTTTGCCGTACATCCTGGGGAGGTGGTGTATGTATATAACACTTATTAATTTGTTTTACCAAAATACATTGTTGGGTTTGAATGTGTATGAACAGTGGTTATATGTGGGTAAGAAGGTTATGCGGATTCTTTAGTGCTTTTTGTGTGTTTTTTTCAATATTTTCCATGATTAACATTACTTTTTTTTGTACCAGAGATCGAACTCGGGACCTTTCACTTGCGAGGCAGGTGACAGAACCACTGAGCTAAATCCCCAGCAACATTACTTTTTTTAAATTAAAAAATACAGGGCCAGGGATTTAGCTCAGTGGTTTCGCCGCCTGCTGCACAAGCGCCAAGGACCTGAGTTTGATCCCCAGTACCAAAAAACAAACAAACAAATAAATTAAAAAATACATGTTCGTTATTTTGGGGTTTTTTTGGGTACCAGGGATCAAACTCGGGTCCTTGCAGTTGCACAGCAGGCGACAAAACCACTGAGCTAAATCCCCGGCCCCATGTTCATTATTTTAAAAATATTTTATTTCATTTTTGGTACTGGGGATTGAACCCCAGGGCCTTTGCACTGAGCTATATCCCCAACCCTGTTGCCCAGGGTAGGATTGAACTTGCAGTCCTTCTGCCTCAGCCTCCCAGAGTACGGGGATTACAGGTGTGTGCCACCATGGCCTACAAAAATTCTTAGAGATTTTATTCTGTGCTTTCTTTTACTTGTTTGGCAGTGCTAGGAATCAAATGCAGGGCTTTGGGCATGCTAGGCAAGCACCGTACCACTGAGCTACATGCATCCAGCCCTCAATTTTGAAAAAATGTCACCCAGATGTTAGGTGCTTCCTGCTAGGGTCTTGGTGACAGGGCTGGTGAATCTCTGTACCTTGGGCCCCAGTGGCCAGGTCTCAGACCTCTCTCCTTCCTGGGCTGGGACACGTGACAGAGTTTTTTTTCCGCAGCGGCTGCTGTTACTGCTGCAGGACAAGGACAAGGAAGTGGAAGAGCTCCTGCAGGAAATACAGTGTGAGAAGGTGCTGTGCCACACCTCTCTAAGTGGGGGCAGAGCACAGTGGGTTTGCTGGAGCTGGGTTCACATCCTGGCTTTGCCACTTTCTCCATCTCTCCAAAGGCCCAAGCAAAGACAGCATCTGAGCTTTCCAAGTCCATGGAGTCAATGCGTGGGCACCTGCAGGCGCAGCTCCGGTGCAGAGAGGCTGAAAACAGTCGCCTGTGCATGCAGATCAAGGTGCCTATGGGGCTGTGGGGGTGGAGACAGAGGTGGAGGCAGTGCGTCCCCCCAGGACATTTGCCCCAGGCCTTTATGAGCAGAGGCTGCCACGGCCTCCTGAGGCTGAGACTCGAGGACACTGACAATGGCAGTGGTCAGGGGACCTGAAGGTCTGGGGCCTTTCCCAGCAGTGACCAGGTTGGGTGCCATTCCCTGGGATCTGTCACAGTCCCTCTGGTGCTCGACTCAGCTGGCTCCCTAAGGGACGCCATAGTCGCAGGTGCTATCAGGGTCCCCTAAGGTGACCTCTCTGCCAGGTGACTGAGGGGATTTCTGAGTACCTGGTTGGGTGTTCAGAGGACTCCAGAGGATCCTGTCCTGACATCAGCCCCGCTCAGGTGCTGATCTGTCCTCTGGCTCCTTCCCACCGTCCACCTCACCCCTCGTCCCTCACCACAGAACCTGGAGCGCATCGGGAACCAGCACAAGGCAGAGGTGGAGGCTATCATGGAGCAGCTGAAAGAGCTGAAGCAGAAGGGAGACCGTGACAAGGAGTCCCTAAAGAAGGCCATCCGGGCCCAGAAGGAGCGGGCTGAGAAGAGCGAGGAGTACGCTGAGCAGCTGCACGTGCAGCTCGCAGACAAGGTGGAGGGGTAGCAGGGTGTGGAGGAGTGGAGGGACAGTGGTTGTGGACAGGGTGGGGTGAGGGGCGTTGGGGGACTAAGGAGAAAGGGAGGAGGCATGGTTGTCAGGTGGGGTAGCGCAACCCTGTCATCCCAGCCCTCAGGAGGCTGAGGCAGGAGGATCACTGTCAGGTTGAAGCCAGCCAGGGCTACACAGGGAGATCCTGTCGTGGGTGGGTAGGCGGAGATGGCTGGGAACATTGGTGGGATAGTTGGGCCTTGTCCGCTCTAGGGACAGGCCGCCACAGGTGATTTGGGGAGTCCAGGAGCGGTGGTCAGGTTGATGGCGTGGGGGTTGGTTAGGGTGAGACCTGCAGCTGGGCCACTGACCCACCCACTCCCTCCTCCCCAGGATCTTTATGTTGCTGAAGCTTTATCCACTCTGGAGTCATGGCGGAGCCGCTACAACCAGGTTGTGAAAGACAAGGGAGACCTGGAGCTGGAGATCATCGTCCTGAACGAGTATGTCCCAGTCCACACAGGAAGGGGGGGGGGTGGCAGGTGCCCCAGGTCATGGAGCCTGGCAGGGCTGCCCGGGTTGTGCTGCCTTGAAGTGCGGGCACCCTGAGCAGGGCTCCAGATGGAGCTGGCTGCAGCTTTCAGTGATGGCCTCGGGCCCCTCCCCTGCGCAGTGCCAGCCTGTAGGGTGACAGCAGGAAGATGGAGACTGGGCCACGAGAGACACAAGCTCCCTGGGCTGAGCCTGGGCCTCCCAGGTCCAGAAAGCCTCCGCCAGGAAATAGCCTTGCTGTATTCAATCCAACTCAGCAAATGCACCAAGACCCTGCTATGTGCCGGGCCCAGGCTGTGGGCCATCCTCAAGGAGTTCTCCATCTAGTGGGAGAAAAGAGGTCACTAAAGTAGAAGCATCCATCATACTGATGGGAGGAGTTGAGGAAGGGACGCCTGAGAAGGGGAAATCTGAACTGGGTTTTTATTTTTATTTATTTATTTTTTGGTACGGGGGATCGAACTCGGGTCCTTGTGCTTGCGAAGCAGGTGGTGGAACCACTGAGCTAAATCCCTGGACCCAAAATGTTTTTGTTTGTTTGGTTTTGGTACTGGGGATCCAACTCGGGATCTTGCACTTGTGTGGCAGGCGCCAGAACCACTGAGCTAAATCCCCAGCTGAACTGGGTTTTAAAGGGTGAGTAGGAGCTTGCCAGATAGGATGTTTACTTACCAGAGGTGGTATTTGGACCCAGTCAGTGGCTAGTAAGTATTTGCTGAATGGTGGACCATGAAGTACAGCTACTGAGAGCGAAGGTTTTTTTGACACATCTGAGCTGGACAAGAGTGTCCTTGGGGACAGCGTCACAGTCTCATTGGTGCTTACTAGGTCATCGCTTGTGACTGAACTGTGGATGGTGTCTTGGAGAGGGTGCCATGGGTGACAGATCTGGAGGATGTTACCAGGAGGCCGCCTGGAGACTGGGGAGTCAGGAGTGGGTGTGGCCTGGGCAAGACCCCAGGGCCCCTCCCCACAGAGAGGCCTCAGAGCTGTGGTGCTGATTCCCTGCCATTGTCACTTTGCTGCCTTCCAGCCGGGTGGCAGACCTTGTAAACCAGCAGCAGACCTTGGAGGAGAAGATGCGGGAGGACCGCGACAGCCTCGTGGAGAGGCTGCACCGGCAGACGGCCGAGTACTCTGCCTTCAAGCTGGAGAATGAACGGCTGAAGGTCCAAGGAGCCTCGGGTCTGGGTGGGAAACAGGGAGGCTGAGGCCAGTAGGGACCAGGCAGGGGTCTTTAGGAGGCCTGGAGGCGGCAGTGCAAGTTTTTGTGTCTCTTTGGTTTTTTGATTGGATTGAGCTGATGTCTCTCTATATAGCCTGAAACTCACAGCTATCCTCCTGCCTCAGCCTCCCAAGGGCTGGGATGACAGGCAGGTGTGCACCACCATGCCTGGCTCAAGTCAGCAGCACAGTGAAAGGGAGTGTGCTCAGGTCTGGGAGACCTGGGTCCAGGTCCCGGCTCTGCCTCTTGCTAGCTTTAGGCCTGGGTGAGAATTTCCCAGCTCATTACTGCGGGACATGGAACTGACTCGAGGGGACGAGAATAAGGAAATGGAGGCCTAGGGAGGGCCCAGGGTCATGCCAAGATTGTGGCCAGGAAGAGTTGGAGGTGGGATTTGAACTTATTATGTAGCCCAAGCTGGCCTTAAACTCATAGTGATCCTCCTGCCTCAGCTTCCCGAGTGCTGGGTATTACAGGTGTGCACTACCATGCCCAGCTTCAAAATGGTTTTCTTTCTTTTTTTTTTTTTTGGTACCAGGGATCGAACTCGGGTCCTTGCACTTGCACAGCAGGCGGCAAAACCACTGTGCTAAATCCCCAGCCCTCAAAATGGTATTTTTAGAAGTTTTTTTTTTTTTTCCTGTGGTGCTGGGGATTGAACACAGGACCTGGTATATACTAGGAAAATGCTCTGTCATTCAGCTACACTCCCTAGAAGTGTATTTTCCTACTTAGCATAATCATAAAAGTCAAATACATGAATAATAAGTTTAAAACATAAGGAGCTGGGGGTGGGGTGTAGCTCAGTGGTAGAGCGCTTGCCTAGCATGCGCAAGGCTCTGGGTTCCATCCCCAGTACCGCACATGCACACGCATGTTGCAAAGCAATAACAATCTAATCCCATTCTTGCTGGAAACAAAACAACTAAGGAACTATAGATATGGGGCCAGTTACAGGCATTCTGCATGTAATTAGTGTGTCTAGATTTGGTATCCTTCCTCTTCGTGGTGCTGGGGACTGAACCCAGGGTGTGTTAGGCAGGCAAGCATTCTATGCCTGAGCTGCACCCCAGCCCCCTGTTTTCGTCAGTGCTTGTAGCTTTTGGAGTTTCGTTTGTTTGTTTGTTTTGGTACCGGGGATCGAACTCCGGTCCTTGTGCTTGCAGCATCGAAACCACTGAGTTAATCCCCAGCCCCCCCCCCCCCCGCTTTTTTTTTTTTTGGGTATTTGGGATCGAACTCAGGACTTTGCACTTGTGAGGCAGGCAGCGGAACCACTGCGTTAAATCCCCAGCCTGCTTGTAGCTTTTGGAATGAGAAGTGTGTCTGCCCACTTGAGTTGGTCACATTAGGAGTCAAAGAAAGTTGCTAGTTGCTGTGTGGCTTAGAGGAGGGGCCTTGCCTTTGCTGGTACTTTCTTTGCTTTTTTTTTTTGGTCTGTTTTTTGCGACAGGGTCTCACTATGTAGCCCAGTCTGGCCTTGAACTCACAGCAATCCTCCTGCCTTAGCTCCTGAGTGCTGGGATCACATGGCCCAGCTGGTTTTGCTGTTTCCTTGGAATAGAGCGGAGGTTGGGAGGGGTCCCACTCGATGGGGCCTATGTGGCGGCTGCTCATGAACCACCCCCTCCAGGCCAGCTTCACCCCAATGGAGGACAAGCTCAACCAGGCACACCTCGAGGTCCAGCAGCTGAAGGCATCGGTGAAGAACTACGAGGGGATGATCGACAATTATAAGAGCCAGGTAGGCCTCTTACAGTTCTGCCGGGGGGCGGAAGGCAGGTCTCACCCAGCCGGGGTCTGCCCACAGTGGCCCACTGTGGTGTTGGCCCCCAGGTGATGAAGACCAGATTGGAGGCTGATGAAGTGGCTGCCCAGCTCGAGCGCTGTGACAAAGAGAACAAGATCCTTAAAGACGAGATGAACAAGGAGATCGAGGCGGTACCGCTCCTGTCCTTGCCTTCTCCCCTCCCCATCCCAGCATGCAGCTCAGTTCATCCCACCCACCATGCGCCCTTGGCTCTGGGTTGGGATCCTATCTGCCCCTCCCTGTGTCTGTGTTCTCCCCTTTCTTTCTTATTCCTCCTCACACTTTACCCTTCCCTTCCTGATTTTCTTCCTTCTCCTCTTCTGCATCTGTTTTGTGATGCCAGGGATCAAACCCAGGGCTTTGTACATGCAAAGCATGTGCAGTGCCATTGAACTACTCCCCTAGCTTTCATTTCCTTAAAAATGCAAGCAAATAGGCAGGCGTGTTGGCCCAAGCCTATAATCCGAGCACTTGGGAGGCTGAGGCAGGAGGATTGCAGCAAATTTGAGGCCAGCCTGGGTTACATAGTGAGTTCAAGGCCAGCCTAAACTGCATAGTGAGACCGTCTCAAAAATAATAAAATAAATAAAAATGGCAAACAACTCCCTCCCACATGAAACACTGAAGTGGACTCAGTCCACAGGTCTGCTAGGTCTCTGGCACATCCATTTCATTTTGTATGGTGTCTTTATTTTTGTATTATTATTTTTTTGGCACTGGGGATCAAACTCAGGACCTTGCGCTTGCGAGGCAGGCACGGCACCACTGAGCTAAATCCCCGGCCCTGGTGTCTTTATTTTGTACCAACCAAAAAATATGCCTCCTGTCCCCTTCCCAAAGAGCCTGCTCCAGAGGTACTTGGCTGGCCAGGCACAGGGAGTAACTCAGCATTAGCCCTGGAGACAGGGTGGGTCAGGCTCAGCCACTAGTTAGTTTTGTAGCCTTCTCTACTCCTCCATATCCTGGCTATGTACAAAGATGGACCAAGCCCAGGTATTTCTTACTCTACCTCTGAGCTGTGGCATTGTGGCTGCCTTCTTAAGGGCTTGGGAACTAGTCTTGGCCTTACCCCTGACTTTGGCTGAGTGACCTTAAGGATATTTAGCATTTTGTTTGTGTTTTGTTTTTTGAGACAGGGTCTCATTTTGTAGTTCATGGTGGCTCTGAATTCACTATGTAGCCCAGGCTAGCCTCAAAACTCACAGTGATCCTCCTACCTCTGCTTCCCCAGTGCTGTGATTACAGACATACCCCACCTCCACCGGCTTGTTTGTTTTTCAAGGCAGGGTTTCAGGTGCAGTTCAGGCTGGCCTTGAACTCACTATGTAGCACAGACTGGTCTCAAACTCACATTAGTCCTCCTGCCTCGGCCTCTCGAGGGGAGGGGATTACAGGCCTTCACCACCACGTCCAGCTCCCGCTTTTATTTGATGACTACTGTGCATGAATCCAAGCCCCAGAGTGAAGCAATGTACCTACCCCCTGCAGCAGCGCACTTCCGCCAGTGGGGCCCCACCTCCCCAGCCCTTGCCAAGCACACTCCTTTCCCCCCAAGCAGGCGCGTCGGCAGTTCCAGTCCCAGCTGGCTGACCTGCAGCAGCTACCTGACATCCTTAAGATCACAGAGGCCAAACTGGCTGAGTGCCAGGACCAGCTGCAGGGCTATGAGAGGAAGAACATCGACCTGACGGCCATCATCTCCGACCTGCGCAGCCGGGTAAGGGACTGGCAGAAAGGGTCCCATGACCTGACCCGAGCAGGGGCCCGCTTGCCAAGATGAGCCGCATGCTCCCCACGGGACGACTGCTGCCTTTTTCTCCACTGCTGCTTTCGGAAGGAGTGAGCTATCATCAGTGCTGTGAAATAAAAGTCTGCTGTGCCAAATGCCTCGTGTCGCACAAAGTGATTGTCGTCGTAGGAGCCGCCACTTGCTGGGGACCCCCAGGCCCTTGCTGTGCCCCAGCCCAGCCCTGCACTCCGATGGCCTCCACCCCACAGACACCCAGCCACTGCTGCTCCCTTCCCATCCTCCTCCTGCTTTAACCACCTCTGCTTCCTCTTTGCAGATGCGCTGCTGAGATTTTGTCCTGAGGGACAAAGCCCTCGGCCCCTTCTCCAGCAGTGGTCTGCCTCTGGGTTCCCGGACCCAAGCCTGCTGCCCGAGGTGGTCCAGAAATGCTAGGCCACTCGTGTGCGGTGTGGCCTTGGGCAGGGCCCTTCCCCTCTCTCGACCTGTTTGTTGCCTTGGGATAATCAAGCAGCTACCGTTCTTTCAGTGATTGCCCGGGAACTTGGTGAGGTGGACATGTCATTTCCCTATTTTATAGAAAGCAGCCTCGGGCCTAGAGGGGAGAGTAGTTCCCCAGTGTCACAGGGCTGCTGCATCTTGACGCGGATTGGAATCCAAGCCCAAGTTTCCAGCCTCCACCTTCCCTGTCTTCTGCATTGAACATTTGCACTCTCAGGGCCTTTGGAGCCCCGATACCTGAGGCTGTGTAAAGTGGCCCCCTGGGGACTTCTCCAAGTGGCCAGCTCAAAAGGCCGATGGCTGTCCTGCCGCCTTGCTGCTCTGGTACCAGCACTGTCAGCCAGGACCCAGCATGGCCTCTCCCTGAGGGGAGGAGCGAGGAAGCATCACTGGGGGTTTCTCCTGGTGTGCAACAGTGCCCCCGTCTCTGCTGTCCTCTCTGGGTTACATCCTGAGCTTCAGACACCGGCCTCTCTCCTGGCTCTGGACCATAGGTCCAGGGAGAAGGGAGAATTCCCTCGCTGTCTCTCCTGAAGGGCAATTCCTTTGTAAACCAGTCTGTGTTCCTGTCCTTTTAGATTGAACACCAGGGGGACAAGCTGGAGATGGCGAGAGAGAAACACCAGGCCTCCCAGAAGGAAAATAAGCAGCTGAGTCTGAAGGTGGATGAACTGGAGAGGTTAGAGGCACTTGGTCCCTTCTGTGTCGTCTTCCTAGGACCTGAGACTTTCAGCCACTTAGCTGCTTTGTGCTCAGTGTGCGGAAGTGTTTGAGGGACTTGAGGCCCCAGAAGGTGCTAGGCAGACCTCAGAGGAAGCCTCTTCCTGCAGTGGTAAGGACGTGGGCCAGGGGAACGAGGTCTCAGCCTGCAGGGAGGGATGCTGCTGGACCGCGTGATCACTCACGGTCAGCCTGCCTGAAGTGCTGCTTGGTCCTAGCAAGTCAGTGGGCCTGGTGCGAAGGAAGGGCGGGGCTTCTTCTGCTCCTCTTTTTCTGAGACAGGGTCTCTACGTAGTTCAGGCTGGCCTTGAGCTTGAATCATGAAGCTCCTCCTGCCTCAGCTTCTTTTTTTTTTTTTTTTTTGGTACCGGGAACTCGGGTCCTTGCGCTTGCACAGCAGGTGGCAAAACTACGGAGCTAAATCCCCGGCACTGCCTCAGCTTCTTGAGTGCTGGGATTACAGGCATTTGCCACCATGGCCAGCTATTTATTTATTATATTTTTTTGTTTTGTGCTCCTGGGGCTCAAACTTAGGTCCTTGCTCATTCTAGGCAAATGCTACGGCTCCACCCTGCTTCCCACTTCGCTGTCCTGTGTTCCCAATTGCCCTTGCTGTGACCTGTCTGATCCAACCCCTCTCTCGCTCATGGACTATTGGAATCAGAAGCCCTGGTCCCAGCTCTGCCACTTAATTGCACTGTGACCTGGAGCAAATCTTTTGTGAGGCAGGTGGGGCAGCAACACTGAGCTAAATCCCCGCCCTCAAGCAAATCTTTTAATTACTGTGGACCTCACATTCCTCCTCCTTTTGGGAGTAGGGTGTTTTGTGAGGTTTTCTTTCTTTTTTTTTTTGAGACAAGGTCTCACTGTGTAGTCCAGGCTGGCCTTGCTGTGTAGTCCAGATGGGCCTCCAACTTGTGGTGATCTTCCTGCCTCAGCCTCCAGCGTTTCCTCATCTCGAGGAGGGCTTGAAGTAGGGAGGGGAATCCATCTTCAGTGAGAGGATCCTGAAAGGGTCTAGCACATTCCCTGGTACAGAGCTGCTCAGGATACGTCAGTCTTGATTTGCCGGCTGCTCTGGCCTTGGCCCAGTTTCCACATGAGGACTCTGAGCTGGGGGACAGGTGGTCACGTCTGAGGTCCCAGCGGGGCGCTGCCCAAGCTGTGGTGTCCTCTGGAGCCTCTGCCCGGCCCGGCGGACTTCACGCCAGCTGGCGCCAGGTGGTCTCTGTGAGGCCCTCCCCGAGCCCTGCCCTGCCCTGCCGGGCCGCACCGTCCAGCCAGGTCCAGCAGCACTTATGATGCTCCATAAAGTGGAAAGGGAAGTCCTGCCTGGGGCTGAGGGAGGAAGATCACAACTTTGAGCCCAGAGTGGGCAACGTAGTGACTTAGTGAGACCTTTTCCCCAAAAAATAAAAGGCTGAGAGGTAGCTCAGCATGAAGGCCCTGGGTTCAACTCCCAGTATGGCCAAGTTAATAATAACCTCTGATGATAGACTGGAAGGTGTCTGGAAGACCGGCAAGGACAGCGTGTGGACTCTGGCATGGCCATGGGTGCCCGTGGGCTGTCTGCCACAGGAGGCAACAGTGAACAGCGGAAGTTGAAGTCACGGGGTCTGGTGACAGACCTGGCCCGGCCAGGGTGCCCTCCCCGAGGCTCAGGCCCTTCTCTCTCCTGTGGAGCGGGGTGGCGATGGCAGCCCCTCTGCAGCTGCAGGCCTCCATCCTCGCTCCCTCCGTCCTCTCGCTGCTCTGACCAGTGCCCGGCCGCCTGCTCATCGGCACATTTCCTTGGAGATTCTTAATGGGCTGCAAGAAGACGGGGGCGACCGCGGGCTCTGACTGGGCGCTTTCACCTAGGAAACTGGAGGCCACCAGCGCCCAGAATGTGGAGTTCCTGCAGGTGATCGCTAAGAGGGAGGAGGCGATCCACTTGTCCCAGCTGCGGCTTGAGGAGAAAACCCGGGAGTGCGGGTCGCTGGCCCGGCAGCTGGAGAGCGCCCTCGAAGACGCCAGGCGGCAGGTCAGTGTCTGTCTGCCCCAGCTTTCTGAGCCTGGCTCCCCAAATGACGAGTGGGTAGAAGTGGCACCTGCCTCACGGCCTTGTGGGAAGAATCAGATGAATGGGGGCTCTCGCCTGTAACCTGAGCACTTGGGAGGCCGAGGCAGGAGGATTGTCATGAGTTCAAGGCCAGCCCAGGCAACATGATGAGTTCGGGCCAGCCTGGACTGCATAGCGAGACCCTGTCTCAAAAAAACAAACCAAATCAAATGAGTAATTATTGTGCAGGGCTCAGGTGCTTCTACAGATTGCTCGTTTACTGCAAGTCTTAGCTGGGGAAGGGGAGGAAGACGGGTGCAGGCATAGGCTCAGCCCTTAGCTCCTGTCTGGAGCCCCCGGGAGCTCTTCCCACACTACTGTGCAAGTGCTGGCAGTGCCAGGCCTCTCTGCCCACCTCTGTGCCTTCCCTTGCAGGTGGAGCAGACCAAGGAGCAGGCGCTCTCCAAGGAGCGAGTGGCCCAGAACAAAATCCTGGACCTTGAGACGCAGCTGAGCAGGACCAAGACGGAACTGAGCCAGTTGCGTCGGAGCCGTGAGGATGTGAGTTGGGTGGGAGGTGGGACCGAAAGACAGCCCTGGATTATGCTTTGGTCCTTGGGACCTTGGGCAAGGTGTTCTGTTGTTAAGAATCTAACTTCTTTTTTCAGTTACTTTGCCATCTCTTAAGGATGCCCCATATAAATACTTTTTTTTTTTTTGGTACTAGGGATCAAACTTGAACTCCTGTCCTTGCGTGCAGCAAGTGGTGAAACTACTGAGCTAAATCCCCAGCCCTAGACACCTTTTTAAATACAACTTTAGCAGGGTGTGGTGGTACACACCCAGCACTCAAGAGGTTGAGGAAGAAGGATCGATGCAAGTTCAGTGCCAGCCTGGGCTTCAGTGAGTTCAAGGGTAGTCTGGACTACATAGCAAGACCTTGTCTCAAACATCCCCCCCAACTTTATAATGTTTATATCCCATAAAATTTACTCACTCAAATTGTATAATTCAGCTGGGCCTGGGTGCTGCATGTAATTACAGCATTTGGGAGGGTGAGGCAGAGGATTGCTATGAGTTCAAGGCCAGTCTGGGCTACATACCAAACACTGTGTCCAAACCCAACCCACCACCGTAAATTGTACAATTCAGTAGTTTTCCGGGAGTGTACTCACAGAGTTATGCGATTACTAGGATAATCTAGGTTTGGAATATTTTTAGAAAAAAATCCCCAAGCCACCTACCCAGGAGGCTGAGGCAGGAGGATTGATTGACTCTAGGTGTTAAAGGGCAGTTTGGGCAACACAGCAAGAACTTGTCTTTCTCTTTTTGCTCTCTTTTTCTTTTTTTAATGTTTTTAGATAGAGTCTCACTGTGTCATGCAGGTTGGCCTTGAACTTACCCAGGCTCACTTGAACTCAAGGTGATCCTGGGCCGGGGATTTAGCTCAGTGGTTCCGCTGCCTGCTGCGCAAGCACAAGGACCCGAGCTCGATCCCCAGTACCAAAAAATAAATAAATGAAAAGACAAACAGGGCTGGGGATTTAGCTCAGTGGTTCTGTTGCCTGCCTCGCAAGCACAAGGACCCGAGTTCGATCCCCAGTACCAAAAATAAACAAAAGAAAAAAAAATTGCTGTGATTTCAAAAAAAAAAAGCTAAACAAACTCACTCCCCATGTACCTCCCTAGCCTGACACCCTGTATGAAAGTCCTGTGTCTGATTCCGCTGTCCCTTGTACAACCCGTTTCTCTCCCAGGCGGACCGCCGCTACCAGAGCCGCCTGCAGGACCTGAAGGACCGCCTGGAGCAGTCAGAGAGCACCAACCGAAGCATGCAGAACTACGTCCAGTTCCTCAAGTCCTCCTATGCCAACGTGTTTGGGGACAGTCCCTATACCTCCTTCCTCACCAGCTCCCCAATCCGCTCGAGATCACCCCCTGCCTGAGGCTGCCTGCCCTGGGCCAGAACCCTGCCCAGTGCCAAGAAAGGAAGGAGTTGCCAAGCCATAGCCGAAAAGCTGCTGGCCCCACGTCCCGGTGAGGAAGCGTCTGGGCTTGTCCTTGGCTGTGACTCCAGATCATCCTAACTCGGCAGGCGGAAGCAGGGCACACTTGGTTGTCTCCTTCCCGATGGCGCTGTCATCTGATGGAATTTTGTTAAATTTTCTACTCCGTCGGGGAAGCAGATTCCAACTCCCCTCGAGTTGCCAAGAGTCTCCCAAGAGAGTGTGGACTGGACTTCCCCCTCCAGTCCCCACCTAGCCTCATCTTCTTGGGAATCCGTCTTGGGATTTCTGATCTGAAACAGCAGACATCTCGCCTGGGCTGCGAGCAGCTTTCCTGCCTCTTTCTTGTTTCACGGGTACAGGCAGGTGTGGCACTCTCTCGAGGTTCAGGGAGCCCTCGACACCTCTCACACCTGTTTCCTTGAGGCCACTCGGTCCCTAGCACTTCACAGACACCTTCTCAGGGCTCGGGTCCCCTCTAGACTTTACAAGTGTAACGCCGAGCTCGTCCATTCCGGTTTTCTTTATATCTCTAGAACACATTTATTCTTGAAATATTTGTATGGTTTTACAAAAAGTTTTATAATCAGTTATTTAAGGCTCCCTTTATCCAGCCACCCCATCCCTCTTTTAAAAAATGAGTAAAGTAAAATGCTGCAGGAGAAAGTAAATGTTTTGAAAGCACTTGGTATGTGAAGCATCAGACTCTCTTTTATTTTGGCATGTTTCTTTTTCTTTTTTCTGAGACAAGGTCTTGCTGTGTCATTTAGGCTGATTTTGAACTCATTGTGTAGTCCTTGAACTCATGGCGATCCTCCTGCCTAGTCTTTCAAGAGCTGTGATAAAAAGCGAGCACCCAGCTGTTCTTTCACCTTTTTGCACTTTCACATCATAACGCTCAGATGTCTGAAGGAAACCCACTTGGTGAGACATTGCTCGTGCTTTGGGTAGGCCCCTCTGCCTGTTAGGAAGAGCATGGGAGGTTCTTGTATTTTATTTTTTTTTAACGTTAACGGGTTTCTGAATGTTAAGATTATGGACCACTTTTCTGTATTTATATGAAAGAATAGGCCAGGCAGAGTGACACTTTAATCCCAGCCACTCAGGAAGCTGAGGCAGGAGGATCACAAGTTTGAGGGCAGCCTGGGCAATTTAGGTAGATCCTGTGTCAAAATAAAAACTATGAAGGGCTGGAGAGGTAGCCTGGTGATAGAAGGCTCCTGGGTTTGATACCCAGTACTGGGGGGTGGGGGATGGGGATGTAGCTCAATGATAAAACACTTGCCTAACAGGTGCAAGGGCCTGCCTTCCATCTCTAGGACCACAAAAAAAACACATAAAAAAGGAACAACCCAAGCACGAGGTGCTGAGTTCGATCCTTGGTACAAAAAAAAAGGAACAACCACATTCATTAGAGAGACAAGAACAAACTGGTGCTGTGGTGAACCCTGTAGCCTTTTCATTCTAGCTGGAACATGTTTCTGTCCCTTGGCCTTGTCATCTCTCACCCACTATAACCCAAGTACAAAACACTTTGTCCTTGAAGGCAATTCCCAGCCCAGCATATTTGATTTCAAAGGCTGGAAAACTCCCCTTCAAATTTCAAGGAAATTTGTCATTTCCAGTTTTAAGTATTTCCAATGAAAGTTTTGAGTCATTGTCTCACTATGTAGTCCAGGCTGGCCTTGAATTTGTGATTCTCCTGCCTCAGCCTCCTGAGTGCTGGGATTACTTGTGTGTGCCACCACACTCCACCGAAAGGAATTTTAAAGTTAGCTCCTATTGCCACAGAACTGAGTCCATTTTTTTCTTGTAAATAGATTTGATTTTATAAGACCTTAAAAAAGAACAAGCAGCAAACTTACACCAGTATGTACCTATAGACCTGTGTAACGCATAACCAGTCAGCAAACATGTGAAAACTTAGTGCAGGGCTGAGCTCCCCAGCACCACTGAAGGGGGTCCATTCCTGGGACACTCCCACCAGCCTTCTATTTTTCTTTGTAAAAACTTTTATTAGAAAAAGTCCAACCCAAGGGCTGGGGATCTAGTGCAATAGTTCCGTCGCCTGCTTCGAAAGCACAAAGACCTGAGTTTGATCCCCAGTACCAAAAAAAAGTCTAACCCAGTTGTGGTGCCCTCACAAGGTTGAGGCAGGAGGATCACTGCGAGTTCGAAGCCAGCCTGGGCTACATAGTTTAAGGTCAACCTGGACTACCTAGCAAGACTCTGCCTCAAAAAAAAAAAAAAAAAAGTCCAGGGAATTCGTAAAAAAAAAAAAAAAATCAGAAGGGGCCAGGGATTTTTCTCAGTGGTTCTACCACCTGCCTTGCAAGTGCAAGGTCGAGTTTGATCCCCATTACCAAAAAAAAATCAGAAAATTAAAAATGTTCATACTGTTCATGAACATTCTCCAGAGACAACCCTTCCCACCTCAAACAAATCCTGTGAAATAAATGCTGGGCTGTAGAAGGGGCAAAAGGATGAGGCCCGGGTAACTGAGCCTCATGTTCTACTTATCTACTGAGAAAATTCAGAGACTGTAAAATGCAACCATTTAAGGTATATAATCCAGTGTTTTAGTGTACTCACCAAGGTGTGCAACCATCTCCATTATCTAATTTTAGGCCATTTTCATCATCCCCCCCAAAAAATAAAACCTGTATGGATTAGTGCACTCCCCATTCTGTCTCCCTGTCAACCACAAGTCTATTTTTTGAGACAGGGTCTCTAGGTTGGCCTTGAATGCATTATGTAGCCTAGACTTACAGGACAATCCTGCCTCAGCCTTCCCAGTGCTAGGATTACAGGCCTGTTCCACTACACCTGGCTTTTTCGTTGGTGGTGGATTTCCCTGATATAGATATTTCATATAAATGGACTCATACACCATGTCATCTTTGGTAGTTAGCAAAACACTACCATTTACCTTGTTGGGCGTACAAGTACTTTTTTTTCCCTTTTTTTTTTTTGTGGTACGAGGCGCAACCGGGGGTGGGGTGGGGGCTTGTTTTTGAGATAAGTCTCCCAGGCTGGCCTCGAACCATTTGGTTGCTTGCACATCTTGACTAACGCTGCTTCCAGCATTCTCATCCAGGTTTTACTGGTGGGCATGTTTCGTTTTTCTGGTATAGTTCGGAGAAATGTTAACTATGTTTATCCTTTTGAGGAGCTGCCAGACCGTCTCCCACAGCATCTGCCACATCTCACATTCTTACCAGCAGGCTGCCAGGGAGTGTCCCAGTTTCTCCGCACTCTCATTCGCAGCTGCCCGATTATCTGCATTTCCAGGGAAGGCAGCCACTGCAGCCCCACTTTGCGCACGCGCTTTAGAGAGTGGCCCTGTCGTCAGGGGCGGGGCTTACCGCCATTGGGGCAGGGCTCCCCTGCGCACGCAACCCGGAAACGGAAACCGATTCCCCTTTCCTGGCGGTGTATTCGAGGGCTCGCTTTGTTGCTAGCAGCGCCTCTGAGGAAGTGCGGCAGGACTGGCCATGCCGTCCGAGGGTCGCTGCTGGGAGACCCTGCAGGCGCTGCGCAGCTCCAGCAAAGGTCGTCTCTGTTACCACCGCGACTGGCTGCTGCGGGGCGAGGTGAGCGATGGCCTCGGGGGAGGTCAGGCTCTTCCGGCCCTGGCCAGTCCCCTGTGCGTTCCGAGCGTTCCGACAGCCTGCGTTTATTTCCTGACTCCTGTGTTTATTTCCTGACTCCTGTGTGTGGGTGTCTATGTCCTAGCGCTTCTGCCCTTTACAGGGTGTTCAGGGGGCTTCATTTTCACCCCAGTCGGGGTTAGGTGCCCCTCCTGTTGTCACGGCAACCTTGACCTTTCAAGCTCTGTTTTTTGTTTGGTTGTTGTTCTGGTTTTTTGAGGCGTTGTCTCACTATGTAGCCCAGGCCGGCCTTGAACTCTTGGTGATCCTCCTGCCTCTGCATCCCGAGTGCTGGGATTACTGGCATTTTTTTTTTCCTTTTCCTTTTTTGAGACAGGGTCTCCCTGTGTAGTTCAGGCTGCCCTTGAACCTTGGATTCACTAGTCCATGCCGGCCTCGAACTCACATCGATCCTCCTTCCTCAGCCTTCTGAGTGCTGGGACTACAGGCCTGCGCCACCACCCTCAACCAGGGTCTGTTTTACTGTGCATCTCCAGTGCTCAGAGCTCCAGATTTAGCAGAGCGATTAACCGCCTGTGAAGTGACCAAATGTTTAGATGGTATTGGGTTGATCTGTTGAAGTGGGGGCGTGGTTACTGTGCCTTTTTTCACACCCCTGTACTACAAGTGGGAGGTGTGAAGACAGTTAAGGCAGAGCCCCTGATCCCAAAATACTGGCAGTCTAGCTACAGATGCATGTAGTCCTGACTCTTCAGACTTCCATGGAAAACAATTTTAAAAATATTTCTCTGTCTTTGATGGTTTGGGGAGTTTTAGCTGGGCACGGTGGCGTTAAGGAATGAGTAAAAGACTTTGTCTCAACATTATTTCTTTCTTATTTTTGAGACAGGCTGGCCTCGTACTCACAATGTAGCCCAGGCTGGCCTTAAACTGCTGGCAGCAGTCCTCCTGCCTCAGCCTCCCGAGTGCTGGGATTACAGGCATGAACCACCACACCTGGCTCTAATATGCTTTTTTTGGGGGAGGGTTCCAGGGATCGAACATGGGACCTTGCGCTTTCGAGGCAGGTGCCAGAACCACTGAGCTAAATCCCTAGCCCAACCAGGAGAGTGTTTAGATCTCATTTCATTTTATGGTCTTGCCAGAGAGATTTAGCTCAGTGGTTTCACCACCTGCCTTGCAATCTCGATGTCCCAAGTTCGATCCCCGGTACCAAAAAAAAAAAAAGAATTCTATCATTGAGCTACATCCCAGTCTCAATCAATGTGGTAAAGTGACTAATATTCCACTGTGTAAAAGATATCTTACCTCAAAATTCTTTATATGTTCTGTTCTGTTTTAATTTATATTGCTTTCCAAATTGTAGCCTAGGTTGTCCTCAAATTCACGGTGATCCTCCTGCCTCAGTGCTGGGGTTGCCAGTATGTGCCACCCTGCCCTGCATCAAAATTGCTTTAATGACAGTCTTCATATGTTGCTCCTTTTCTTTTAAAATTTTTTTGTAGTTTTGAATCCAGCATCTCACACATGTTAGGCAAGCAGTCTCCTACTGTGCTATAACCCCAGCCTATTTATTTATTTGGTACTTATTTTTTATTTTAAAAAAGTATCTTGCTAAGTTGCTGACTTGCCCAGGCTGAGCTTGAACTTGAAATCCTCCTGCCTCAGCCTCCCAGAGTACTGGAATTACAGGTGTGCGCCACCACACCCAGCTCTCTTTTATTTATTTATTTGGTACCTCGGATTGAACTCAGGACCTTGAGCTTGCCACAAAGGTGCTATGCCACTGAGCTGAATCCCCGGCCCCTCAACTCGGTCTTATTTTGAGACGATCTCCCTCAATTGCCCAGGCTGGGCTTGCTTCAATTTTTTTTCTTTTTTGGTATCAGGGATCAAGTTCAGGACCTTGTGCCTACGAGGCAGGTGGCAGAACCACTGAGCTAAATCCCCGGCCCCTTTGCTTCAATTTTGATCGTTCTTCCACTGGGATTATAAGTGTGCACCACCACTCGTGGCTACATTGTTACTTTTTTGTAGTTGGAGTTGTTTAGTTGGATTTTCTTTAGGATGGAGGCCAGGATCATTACCACGGAACCACTGTGCTTCCTATCCATCTCTGACTGTCAGAACAGTCACTTTGGGCCTTGGGAGATGTTCAGTGAGGCATGTGGTGGGTTATGCTTAGATCTAGGATGTGCGAGTTGGGCTTAGCCCTCTTTTTCTCCCTAGGATGTTCTAGAAGAATGCCTGTCTCCTCCCAAGCTGTCTTCTTACTCTGGATGGGTGGTGGATCATGTCCTACCCCACACGCAGGGGAACCCAGCTCCCTCCGAGACGATGCCATCATCGGGATCGACTTCTACCTTAGACCAGCCCCTGGTTGTTCCCAGGTCTCCTGTCCAGAGCGATGCCTTCTCTCCAGCGTCCCCCACAGCCCCTGATGGAGCCAAGGTAAAACTGGACTAGCTCAGCGCAAAACATGGTGGCTTCAGAGTTCAAGTGTTTGATGTCATAAGACAGTGACCTTCTCTGGGGGGAGTAATGACTGTTTCTTGTTACAGCTGTGTGTAGGGATAGTGTTTACTACATCAGCCAATGTTCTCTTTGCGGGGGGTGGTACTGGAGATCGAACTCAGGACCTTGTGTTTGCGAGGCAGGTGTGGTCCCACTGAGCTACATCCCCAGCCCCAGCCAGTGTTTTCTTTATGAAGACTCAGAGAAAACCTCATGCTGGTATCAAGAACAATAATCAGTTTCATGAGCAACTTTATTTGTTTTTCCTCAGGAATATTGCATCTGTTTAACTGTTGGCTGCTGAAAGGCTTAGAGTAAAATTTATATTTGCTCTTAAATTAAATTTACCTCTCTTACTGGTTTTAGTGGTTTAACCTGTAATCCCAGCTACTCAGGTGGCTGAGGTATGAGAATTGCAAGATTGAGTCCATCCTGGGCAACTTTTGTTGCCTCATAGACCAAAGGAAAAAAAATGAACCTTGACCTAAAGCTCGTATCTTTTGTTTGTTTAATTGTTTTTTTTCAGGGGGGGTGGGGGTACCGGGGATCGAACTCAGGACCTTGCACTTGCAAGGCAGGTGGCAGCACCACTGAGCTAAATCCCCGGCCCCCATAGTTTGTTTTTTTTTGAGACAGGGTCTTGGTCTGTAGTTCGGGCTGGCCTTGAGCTTACTACGTAGCCCAGGCTGGCCTCAGACTTATAGCCATCCTCCTGCCTCAGCCTCCTGAGTGCTGGGATTACAGGCATGCACCACCATCCTAAATGTCATATTATGTAACAATTACAAAATGATCAGGGACTTAAAGGTAAAACTGTAAGCCTACTAGAAATAAAATATAAGGCATAACTTGTAAAAGGAAAAATTGATGTTAGACCTCATTAAAATGATAGTTTTTGTTCTGGGAAAGACACTGCGAAGATGATATAAACAAGTACAAACTGGGAGAAAGCAGTTTGTAATTTCATATCTATATCCAGAATATACTGTACAAAAAGCTTTCAAATTTTTTAAAAGGGGGCAAATGATATGACCAAACATTTCATCTGCGACAGTATAAGATGATAAATAAAGCTATGAAAGGGTGTTCAACATTAGCTAGTAGGAAAATGGCAATTAAAACCACAGTGAAATATTATACTTTTTTAAGAAGAGTTGAGGGGCCAGGGATTTAACTCAGTGGTTCCGCTGCCTGCCTTGCAAGCACAAGGTCCCAAGTTCAACCCCCAGTACCACCAAATACTGTTGAGGATATGGAGAATCTGAATCACACATACATTTTGAATTGAAATACAAGATTGTCCCACGTTCCAGAAAACTGTGGCCAGCCAGGCAGGGTAGGGTATGCCTATAATCCCAGCACTCAGGAGGCTGAGGTTGGAGGATTTCTGCTAGTTCAAGGCCAGCGTGGGCTATATACTGAGGTCAAGGCCAGTCTGGAATACATACCAACACCTTGTTCCAAACCGCCCCATAATAGAAAACAGTTTGGCAGTTTTCTGTGAAACTGAACATGCTCTTAACTATGTCACCCAGCAATTGGATTCCTGAGTATTTATGTCAGAGAAATCAAAACTTCCATTCTAGCAACAAGTTGTAGACAAGTGTTCATGGCAGCTTTAGTTGTAATGTCTAAAAACTGAAAACGACTAAATGTCATTCACAAGGTAAATGGTTAAACACACTGTTTTGGATTAACCATGTCATGAAATTATTACCAGCAATAAAAAGGAGTGAACTGTCAGTATGTGGAGCACTCTGGATGAATTTCAAGGGCTGTATCCATCAGCTTTGTCATCACTGAGACACAGTGCCTGACATCCGCAATTTAGAAGAGAAGGGTTTACTTTGACTCAGGGTTTGGAGGGATTCAATCCATGGCCAGCTGACTCCAGGGCAGAAGGATCATAGTAGAAGGCTATGGTGGAGCAAAGCTGCTTAGCTCATGGCAGTTGGGAAGCAGACCAGGGAATGGTACCAGAGAGAGAAGAACCAGGTCTTTGGTGGCCAAAGTCATCTCCATGACCCATCCAACGCAAAGTGTTCTTTATCAGTCCCCTTGGCAGCTGCTCCCCAAGCCCATCAATTTGACACAATTAAGCTCAACTACCACAAGGATATTATATCAAGCTTAAGAAAAAAAAAGCTAATCTTGAAAGCTTATGTACTGTATAATGCCATTTGTTTAACATTCTTGAACTAACAACATTGTGGAGGTGGAGAACAGATTAAGGATTATGGACCAGAAAGGAAGTGGCCTGGCCACAAAGTTGTATGGGCTCGGCTCTGTGGTGCATGCTTGAAGTCCCAGCTATTTGTGAGACTGAGGCAGGAGGAATGCAAGTTCAAGGCCAGCATGAACAGCTTACTGAGATTCTATCTCAGAATAAATGCAAAGGGCCAAGAACATAGCTCAGTGATGGAGCACTTGGCTAACATGCACAAGACCCTAGGTTCAATCCAGGACAGAAGAAAAGAAAAAAAAAGATACAGAACTCTTCGCTCAACACCAGACTCCCCCATATCACATTTATTTTTTGCATGTTTGTTTTTTGCACTCCTGGGGATTGAACCCATGGCCTCTAAGCAAGCACTTGACCACGGAGTTACATCTCCATCCCTTTTTATTCCATTTTGAAACAAGGTCTTGATGTGTTGCCCAGGCTGGTCTTAAGCCTGGTGACCCTTCTGCCTCAGCCTCTGAAGTACCTGGGTTTGTAGGTGTGTGCCGTCACACCTGGCAAGAGTTATGTATATTAAGTGTACTTATGTCTATGCAAGTCTACATGCGATAAAATTGCACTAAACTGTACATAAGCACAAAATCTGTTGAAATCTGAATAAGCCCTCTGGATTGGACCAATGCTGATTTCTTCCTGGTTTTGATATTTCTGTATATTTATGAAAGATGGCGCCATTGGGGGAGACTGGGGGAACCATACACAGGACCTATGTTCATACTCTTGCAGCTTCCTGTGACATAATTATTTAAAAATATGTTTGAAAAGTGTATGTGATGAACTTCTCAGAGCCAGCAGTTGTAATGTTGATCCTAACGGTTCCCCTCACGAGGTCTCAGTTTTTTCAACTGTAAATCTGACACTAGACTCACTTATTGGTCCTCTCTGGGTACAAAGTTCCATAATTTTTTGAATTTACATATATTCTTGGGCCAGGGATGTAGCTCAGCAGTGCAGTGCTGGCCTGACAAGCGCAGGACCTTGAATTTGATTCCCAGTACCAGGAAAAAAAATTTACACACATTCTTGAGTGATTTTATTTATTTTATTTTATTTATTTATTTATGGTACCGGGGATCAAACTCGGGTCCTTGTGCTTGCGCAGCAGGCGGCGAAACCACTGAGCTAAATCCCCGGCCCTCTTGAGTGATTTTATATACTATGTTATTTTATCATTCAGGAATTTTTGGTGTTTTTCAGAAACCCAGTGAAACTAGCTTAAGGCAAACAAGGGTTGGGGGAGGAATTATTTCCCATAAGCAGAAGTGAATATGGAGTTACTTAGATTCAGAAGGTCAGCGTTCTCCTTACTACTTGGCATTATTTTTGATTTGATCCAGTGACCCAAACGCGGTGGGTGTGTTTCCTCCTGTTTCTCCGTTCTTCTACACTCTTGTTGCTTTTGTCTTGTGGCCAGGCACTATGTGGCGAGTTGGCTCATCTGGGGAGCATTAGGCTGGTCGTGTGCTTACCTGAGGCCAGGAGGGAGGATTGGGGGTATGGACAAGTGGACACTCATCAGAAAAGTGGGGGATATTTGTTGGGCGGAACAGAACAGAACAGAACAGCAAACAAGCAGGCCAAATGGAAAACAGCAGCAACACACCTAGGTTTATAAAGGAAACAGAACAAGGTCAGTGTCATGGGAAGCGCCCTGCTTCCAACCTAAGTTGTCTTTGTTATTGGTGTTGTTCACAGGATGGATCTGATCTTTGTCCCAAAGAGATAGCATGGACTTTACCATGGTAAAATCCTAATTCTTTCCCCACCTTCTGTCTCGAGGGCAAACAGGAGTCCCAGCACGGAGAATCCACGGCGCTGCAGTCCTCGCGCAGAATCAGTGTGGAAGGCTGCATCCGAATGTATGAACTGGTGCACAGAAAGCAGGGGAGCGTAAGTGAGCCGTGGCATGTGACAGGCCTGGTCTGAGGGAGCCACATTTCACTGCACTTCCTCAGGGTGTGGGAATGCTTCCTGTGCCACACCCACCAGGACTCAATGGGGGCAGTAGCATAATGTAGAAGGCCCATGACTATAAGCCAACACCATGAGAAGCTGAGGCAGGATTGTAAGTTCGAACCCAGCCTGGGCAACTTGGTGACAATTTTGACTGTCTCAAAATTTAAAAAGGGGATGGGCCAGGGATTTAGCTCAGTGGTTCTGGCACCTGCCTCACAAGCGCAAAGTCCTGAGTTTGATCCTCGCTACCCAAAAAAAAAAAAATTTTAAAAAGAGGTGAGGATACAGCTCAGTGTGAAGGCTCTGACTTCAGGCTCTAGTACCACCAGAAAAAAAGAAAGTAGAGGTCTAGAGTGAGCACACAAGTCAAATCTGGTTTCACGTATTGGCTTTTCTATTTTACAAGTAATTTTGAGAAAATTACTTAGGCTTTCCTGGCTTCCATTTACTTCTCCAAAAATTGGAGATGCTCCAGGATTAGCAGACAAGGTTATAGTATAAAGATGGGACCTTAGCTGGGTGTGGTGGCACAGGCCTGTAATGTCAGCACCTGGGAAGCTAAGGCAGGAGGATCACCACGAGTGAGAGGCCAGCCTGGCCTACATAGTGAGTTGCTGCCTTGAACTTGCAGCAGTCCCCCTACCTCAGCCTCCACAGCACCAGGCTCTTGTTTAGAGGGAATCTTACCGTGTTGCCCAGGCTGGCCTCAAACTTCTCGGCTCAGTGATTCTCCCTCAGCCTCTGTATTTTTTTTTTAAATAAACATTCATTCATTCATTCATGCTTTGCTGGGGGATTGAACCCATGGCCTCACCCATGCTAAGCAAATGCTCTGCCACTGAACTACACCAGACCCTCAGCCTTCCCATTATGAGGTTTTTCTTGTTATCCCCTTGTTCCTTTTTCAGAGCATCGCACTCACATTTCATGTCATACTAGAGTTCTTTTTTTAGATTCAGGTGTATTCTTTGAAATATTTTTTCCTTCCAGATTCATCATTTTCCCTTTGTTCATCTTGATCTCCTTGTACAATGTAGAGATTCCCCACATATCTAAAGATGATTGTTTACTAGTGGTCAGATCAGGGATTCAAGTAGAATAATCAGAACAGGATTATTACGCTCTGAGACTTCCTGGGGTACTGTTCTGGAAAACCAGCTCCCAGACCAGAGGACATACTCACAGCCGGCCCTCCCTCCCTCTCTCCTGTCTTCCTTCATTTTCTTTTATAGAACTCTCCATTCTTCACCTGACTGTCCCAAACCTTGTGCCTGGAAGCAGCTGGTTTCATTACCCTTCTGTATCAGGGTCCCTAGCCTCAGCCAGTAGGGTTCTGTCTGGGTTTCTTGTGGTTGTAGCAGCTGAGACTGGAGTCATCACAGTGCTTTCCCTGTCTGGCTTTGAGGTGCACTGGGACCTCTGTCTTGCCTGTGTGGCCTGGACTTCCTCAGGTCTTCGTCAGGTTTCAAGACCAAGGATCCTAATCCAGGTGTGGCGGTGCATGGCTGTCATCCCAGCATGCAGGAGACTGAAGCAGGAGGATTTAAAGTTTAAGGCCAACCTGGGCTGCATAGGGAATTCCAGGCCAACCTGGACTACAGAATGTGGTCCTGCTCAAAAAATAAAATACGGGCTGGGGATTTAGCTCAGTGGTTTCGCCGCCTGCTGCGCAAGCGCAAGGACCCGAGTTCAATCCCCGGTACCAAAAAAATTAAAATAAAATATGTGCGTACATACAGCAAGCATCCTAAGAGCCACTGGCAGAGTTGCATGTCCCTTTCAAACCTACCCTCAGAAGTCGTGTCCCAGCGTTTTATGGCCACATTCACTTCACCACGGTGGTTACAAAGGCCAGGCGACTTGAAGTGGGGAGGGGTGGGTGACAAAGAATTTGCAAGTGTTTTTAAAACATAGCACAGATGCCTTGGTCTTGGCCAGCTGGTCTGTTTTCTGGGAGTGGTGGCAAGAGTTGGCTGTTTTGTCTGCACACATTTGGCTCGTTCTTCCAGTCCAGCCCCGGGAGGCCACTGCACTGCAGCCCTGGCATTTCCACTCTCAGGCTCCCCACATGCACACAACTAGGGTAGCAGTTATGTGCACACACATGTGTATGTTTATGTCAGCGTCTGGGGTTCCTCATCTCTGCTCCGTCGTACCACTCCTTTGCCCACTTCCTGTCTTCCAGTCATGCTCAGCCGGCCTGGCCTGTGACAGCCCCTCATACGGTGTGGTGTCTTTCTCACCTGCCAGTTCCCACTGTCAGGAAGGCTCAGAGGGGAGGAGAGAAGCGGCTTGTGTTCAGTTTGCATCTTACACTGGAAGCTTAAAATGAGTTTCAAAACAGAATGACGTCATGCTTTGTCTTCTCCTCTTTTTACTATGGTGCTGGGCGGCCCCCATCCCTCGTGTGTGCTGGGCACGTGCTCGAGACTGAGCCGCCCCTGTTGTCTCCACACTGCCGTACAGCAGCGTCCAGCAGTGTCTCACCCTCCTGAGCCCAGCTCGGAGTGTCCCACACTATGGCTTCATGGGATTGATTCCCTCATCCCCAGTTCTTCCCCTTGTTTAACTGCACTGCCACCGGCCACGGGGCTGCAGGGAGCATCTGTGTCTGTAGATCTTTGCGTACATGTGGGGTTTTTCCTCGGTATAAATTCCTAAAATGGAAAAAAAAAAATTCCTAAAATGGAACTAGTGCCCAAGGGTAAGTACACTGTAAATTTTAACAAATACCAAATTGCCCTTAAACCGTATGAAAGTGCTCTTGTGGGTGAGAAATGCAGTGCCGGCTGCCCTTCGGTGTTTTCCGTAGGTGTAAGGAAAGGGACACTGCTCAGCAGAGGTCGGGGAGCAGCTGTTCTAGGCAGAGATAAAACCATGAGGAAGGGAGTGAGGTAGCAATGAACATAGCATGTTTGCAGAATTAAAATAGAATAAGAGTTTCTGTAGCTGCTCATGCAGCCCTCATGAGAATACATAGGAGAGAGCTGGGTGCAGTGGCACATGTCTGTAATCCCAGGTGCCCCAGAGGCTGAGCCAGGAAGATGGCAAGTTGTGTACCAGCTGAATCAATTAGGAGAGACCTTGTTTCAGAAGGGGCTGAGGTATAGTTCAGTGTCCTTGGGCTCAATCTCCAGTAACACACACAAAGGATACACAGGGTGGAAGCTTAAAAGTGCATGGTTGTTCTGAGTTTGATCCCTGGTACCAAAAAAAAAAGTGCATGGTTGGCCAGGTACAGTGA
The DNA here is from genome assembly GCF_053883595.1 of Heterocephalus glaber. NCBI lineage: Eukaryota > Metazoa > Chordata > Mammalia > Rodentia > Bathyergidae > Heterocephalus > Heterocephalus glaber. The sequence goes on along the minus strand of NW_028258316.1, from coordinate 6,423,887 downwards.
CACTTGTCCTAATGCCAGCGCTCTATGAGGCTGAGGCAGGAGGATCCCAAGTTCAAACCCAGCCTGGGCAACTTAGTGAGACTGTCAAAATAAAATACACAAAGAAAGGACTGAGATTGTGGCTCAGTGTTAAGATACTAGTTTCAATCCCCAGTACTGCCAGAAAAAGTAAAGGGGCTAGAAGCCAGGTGTGCCGAGGCATACCTGTAATCCCAGCTGTCAGGTCTCTGAGACAAAAGGATGGCTGTGAGTTAAAGGCCAACCTGGGGTACCTAGCAGGACTCTGTCTCAAAAAAGAAAAGGGTGTGGCTGCACTTAATCCCAAGTACTACAAAATCTAAATAGCACGTGGTGCCTGATGCAACATTTGTAAGTACCTGTCCCTTCCCAGTGCTCGCTAGAGTGATACCATATGGGGCAGACCATAAAGATGGACTCACAAGAGAGCGAGGCTCCCCGTGGTCCCCAGGAGTGGGCTTGAGTCTGGACCCTCAAGGTCTCTGCAGAGCTCAGGACTGAGGGAGGGTTGCCAAGGGCAGAGGAGCAAGGTGTGGGGACAGTACCAGAACAAGTGCCCTGCCTTTCAGGAGGGCTTGCAGCAGTGGCAGGAGGAGCAGGAACAAAAGGTTCGAGCCTTGTCAGAGATGGCGTCGGAACAGCTGAAGCGCTTCGATGAGCTGAAGATGCTGAAGCAGCACAAGGAGTTCCAAGAGCTGCAGGAGGTGGTGGAAAGGAGGTGAGTCCTAGAGGATGCTGGGAATGGTAGAAACGAGGTGAGGCCTAGAGGATGCTGGGAGTGGTAGAGGTGAGGTGAGCCTCAGGTCTTGTTGGGAAGGAAAGTGCTTCAGAGCTGGCAGGGCAGCTTCTAACTGCAGGTGGCCGGTGCAGTCCAGTGAGGACGCCCGGCGGAGGAGTCCAGGCCTAACAAGCACCCCTGCCTCTTCCTCCCTGCCATTTCCATGCAGCACCAGAGAAGCCCTGGGCCATCAGGAGAAGCTCAGGGCAGAGCATCGCCACCGAGCCAAGGTCAGTTCTGGGACATGGGGTGTGACGAGGGGTCGGGTTCACAGCCCTGCTTCTGTGACCACCCTGGGAGTCCTATTCCCAGAGCCCCAGTGACCTCTGCTGGCCCTGTGCAGATTCTCAACCTGAAGCTGCGAGAGGCAGAGCAGCAGCGCCTGCGGAAGGAGGAGCAGGAGCGACTGCGCAAGGAGGAGGGCCAGGGCCGCCTGCGAAGCCTCTACACCCTGCAGGAGGAGGTGCTGCAGCTCAACCAGCAGCTTGAAGCCTCCGCCTCGAGCGCCTCCGACCCCCATGGGGACCCGCTGCAGGTGGACCTGGCGGCCTTCCGTGCTCGCGGCAACCAACTGTGCAGCCTCATCTCCGGCCTCATCCGTGCTGCCTCGGAGGTGAGGGCCACCCAGGGACTCCTCTGTCTTCACAGTGGGGACCAGAAGTGCAGTGTGTTTTCCAGTTGAACTGCAGTGCCTGGGCTGGGGGTGCAGCTCAGGGGCAGAGCGCTCGTCTAGACTGGCTTGCCATGGGTTCCACCCCCCAGAGTAAGGCCTGCTTACTGGAGGAAGCAACAGGCATTGCTGACACCTCGCCCAGAGGCAACCTAATTTAACATTTTCTTATGGGTCTTTTTCCTGAATTTCTTACATTATATCTTAGGTTAAAAAATTTTGTTTCTAGCCAGGCATGTTTTGCGCACACCTGTATCCCAGCACTCAGGAAGCTGAGGAGAAGGATTGCTGGAGTTCGAGGCCAGCCTGGGCTACATAGTGAGACCCTTTCTCAACCAAAAGGAAAAAAAAAAAGGGCCAGGGATTTAGCTCAGTGGTTCTGCTGCCACCACCTGCTTTGCAATCGAAAGGACCCAAGAACCAAAAAAAAAAAAAAGATCTTTTTTTTGCCTATAGCTGAATTGTGTGGATGGACAATAAAATTACTATTTCCCAGGCTGGGGATTTAGCTCAGTGGTTTTGCTGCCTGCTGCGCAAGAGCAAGGACCCAAGTTCGATCCCCAGTACCAAAAAAAAAATTACTATTTCCCTTTTCTTGAAAAAATCCTTAGGTTACCAATTTGATAAATGATTCGGGTCATTTTTTTTTAACTGGATTTAATTTTGTTTTATAATTGTATATGTTTCCAAAGTTTGAACTGCACAACAAAGTATATCCAGAAGTCTAGCTTCTTTTTCTTGCTTTGCACTCTGTTCTTTGTGTTGTTTGTTTGTTTGAGACAGAGTCTCACTGTATAGCCCAGGCTGGCCTCGAACTCAATCAATCCTCCTGCCTCAGCCTCCTGAGTGTTGGGATTACAGGCTTGTGCCACTGTGCCGAATTTTCCACTCTGTTCTTGTCCCCTCTACAAAGGATAGTTTCATTTAGCTTTTGGATATTGTATCCATTGTTTAAATATGAAAGCAAAGCAGAGTATGGTAGTGAAGTCTGTAATCCAAGCACTTGGGAGGCTGAGGCAAGAAGGTCAAAAATTTGAGGCCATCTTGGTCTACATAGCATGTCTGGATTATATAGGGAGACCCTGTCCCTAAACACCAAAAAATACTCCTGAGGTAAAAGATCACTTACTGTTGTGTGCCTTGCTGTTTTGTACTGCAGTGTATCATTGCAGGAGGTACCAGTCGTTTCTTTATAACTTCCATATAAGTGCATAGTTCTCTGTTGTGGGTGTACATTAGACATCTATCCTGCGTCCATGCTTTATGACTTTTTGAGTTTCTTTTCTTTATCCTGAGGATTGAACCTAGGGGCATTCTACCACTGAGCTACTCCCCCAGCCCTTTTTGATTTTTATTTTAAGACAGGGTCTTGCTAAGTTGACCAAGTGGGACTCAAATTTGTGATCCTCCTGCTTCAGCCTTCCACAGTATTGGGATTTCAGGTGTCCACTGCCTTGCCTGGCTGGCATTTTTCAAATAACGTGACCAAAATTCAAAATGTTCTGGCAAAAGGAGTTACAAATATAATGGAATATAAAATACGTAGAAAGAAATGAATACAAAATGGATGTAGTTTACATAATGAAAATTGCAAACTCGTTTTTGATTTATAAAATGAAACTTGAGTAATTAGATTAATAATGTTTCTGAAACTTCAATAAAGTGAGGTATGAAATATGTCCAAAAATATATCGGACCATCTCCAGGTGATGACTAGTGATGGAGGACCTGCGTTACCAATATAGAAACACTTTCTAGCAGTATAGTGAAATTAATTTGCTCTTGGCAAGGAGTAGACAGCAGGATTAGGAGCTATTCCAAGCCCAGGAAGAGACACATCTTTTGTAGGTAATTAACACATAGTCGTGCATTGCTTAATGACAGGGCCGCCTTCTGAGAAATTTGTTAGGTAATTGCGTAGTTGTGCAAACATCTTACAGGGCACTCATGTAAACCTAGGTGGCCAGTGTGTCATTAGATGATAGAATCTTACTGCACCACCCTTGTCTGTGCCGCCCACCTTTGACGGAGCTGTCATTATGTGGCAGTGCCAGACTAAATATTATCACTTTATGTGTATGTGTGGAGATGTATAGTCATTTTCCTCAGTGCTGGTGATCAGACCTAGGCTTTCCCATGCTAGGCAAGTCCTGCCACTGAGCTACAACCCAGCTCATATCACTTTACATCAGTGGGAAAGGGCCAGGTCCGAGTCCCTCTGAAAACACAGCAAGAGAGTCAGAGCTGGGGGTGCAGCTCCTTGGGACAGCGCTTGCCTCATGCTCAAGGCCTTGGGGTCCATCTCTAGCATTGCAAAAACAAAAAAGAAGAGAGAAAAGTCAGACCATGTGTATGTATATGTATATATGTATATATATGTATTTTAAAATCTATTTTTAGAGCTAGGGGTGGATTTGTGTTTGATTACCAGAACCACAGAACATACAAATAAAATCAGTGGAGGAAAGATATAGGGAACTGATAGGTAAAGGTTGAATTTACACCACTTTCATCTTATCCCATATTTCTTGGATATTTAAATTTAAAACTATAAGGTATAGGCCAAGGATTTAGCTCAGTGGTTCTGCTGCCTGCCTTGCAAGTGCAAGGACCCGAGTTCGATCCCTGGTACCAACCCCCCCCCCCCAAAAAAAACCAACTATAAGGTAGAGAGCCCCTGTGTAACCATAGCAGTAAAAACAAATCATAAAGGAAATGCTATGAAAACATAAACACTGGGCCAGGGATTTAGCTCAGTGGCACTGTGCCTATCTCACAAGTGCAAGGTCCTGAATTCAATCCCCGGCACCCAAAAAAAAAAGAAAACATAAACATTGAGGATATTATGTATTAGGAAACATTTGTAACATACATAGCACAATAAAATTTAATGTCCATGAGCTGAGGGTTTAGCTCAGTGACACCGCACCTGCCTGGCAAGTGCAAGGTCCTGAGTTTGATCCCGGGCACCGAAAAAAAAAATTTTAATGTCCTTGATATAAACTTTTTGTTTGTTTGTTTTGGTACCAGCGATTGAACTCGGGACCTTGCACTTTCGAGGCAGGTGGCGAAACCACTGAGCTAAATCCCTGGCCCCCCTGATATAAACTTTTAAGAGGTGACTCTGGCCAGTGTTGCTGAGAGCATAGGAGCTCCAGCTTAGATACCTGGGCACGGTGGTAGATCTTTCAGCGGACAGGAAAGTGGCACATGTAAATGTGTTGAGTGTGGGTGCTCTGCTGGTCCAGCCGCACCAGGCCAGGAATACCTTGCTTGTGTGGGGTGTGATTGGACCCACAAGGGCACCTGGGGATTGAGTGCTGTGCCCCCCACTGTGTCCCTCCCTCTGCAGAGTGGCTACCCCACAGCAGAGAACCAGGCTGAGGCTGAACGGGCCCTGCAGGAGATGAGAGACCTGCACACCAACCTGGGCCAGGAGATCACCAGGGCCTTCAAGGACAAGAAGCAGGAGGAGGAGCAGGCCCGGGGCAAGCTCCAGGAGTCACGGGTGCAGCAGGCGCTGGGGGCCGCACCCCAGGCTCCAGGCCCCAGCCAGAGCCCGGGCAGGACACAGAGTGAAGGTCGGTGTGTTGTGGACACGGTCCTCAATTCTAGCAGATGTGTTATTCCAAGTTACTACCGCTGAGTATTTTGAGTAAATCAGTACAGATATATGTGGTGTCCACTCACTGTGTACGAGAAGCAGTAGCGTGTAGTGTGTGACAGTGGGCTCTGGAGCCCGAGCAGGGAAACCTGTTTCTACTTGCGGGAAGCATTTAACCTTTCCATGCCAGACCCTTCATCCATACAATGGAGCTGATGCTGATACCTATTTCATAATGGTACTGTGATCATGAAGGCAGCTCCCACATTCGAGGAACGAGTGCCGCCCCAGCCCCTGCACAGGCTCAGTAAACATAGCTGCTGTTGAAGTCTGTCTTCTACTACCCAGGCCTCCAGGTGAAGGTACAGGACAGTACGATGCAGTGGTACCAGCAGCTGCAGGATGCCGCTGCCCAGTGCGTGTCAGCTTTCGAGGGCCTGAGCAGCAGCAAGGACACACAGGTAGGGAAGGGAGGGTGGCAGAACAGCAGGCCTCAGGGGCCGTGGGAATGCCTAGCCCTGAGGGCATGTGCCCAGCCCTTCAGAGTGCTCTGTCTCCTCACTGTTCTCCTCTGGCAGACCAAGAAGACAAAGATGGACCTACAGAAGGCTGCCACCATCCCCGTGAGCCAGATCTCCAGTGTTGCAGGTGAGTCAGGAGGTTGGGAATGCAGCCCTTCCCATCCGGCCTCATCGCTGTAGTAGACCCAGTGCTGCCGAGCTACTGCAAGGTTCCTATGAAAACACCGTTCAGGGCAGGCACAGCGCAGTGTGGGACCCTCGCCTGGCGAGTGCCAGGCCCTGGCTTCAGTCCCCAGCACCGCAAAGAAAACACACATGTTCAAACAAATGTTGGTTGTTGCTGCCTGTGTGTGTAAACCGGGTAGACCCTGTTTTTCTCCCTTTTTTCTTCAGTGCATGGGTGATAATGTAATCACTGTGTGTTGACTTATTTTTTCGGTACTAGGGATTGAACCCAGGGCCTTTGCACAGATATATGTCCTTTTTTATTTCGAGATAGGATCTCACTAAGCTGCCAAGGCTGGGCTCAAATTTATAACCCTGCCTCAGCCTGCCGGAGTACTGGCATTACAGTCATGTACCACCATCCCTGCCCATTGACAGATTTTAATAAGATATATAGTAATAATAAATTATTTTTTAAATTTATATTTATTTATTTATTTATTTATTTATTTATTTTTGGTACCAGGGATCGAACTCTGGTCCTTGTGCTTGCAAGGCAGGCAGTGGAACCACTGAGCTAAATCCCCGGCCCTCAAAGTTTTTTTGGTTTTTTGAGGCAGAGTCTAGCTATGTAGTTCAGGCTGGGCTTGAACTCACCATGTAGCCCGGCTGGCCTCAAACTAGCAGCAATCCTCCTGCTTCTGCCTCCCAGGCAATCCTCCTGTCCCAGCCTCCCAAGTGCTAGGATTACAGGCTTGCTCCACCACACCTGGCAGTAATAATAAATTATGTAGGATAGCTCTTAACTATAAAATTGACAGTTACTGCTACAAACATCATAAAAGGAACCTAAAATGTGTCTTTACTTTGGTCATAAACATTAGCCTTTTCAAAACCCACACTTGCCACCTTTTTTTTTTGAGACATGGTCCACTGTGTAGGCTAGGCTGGCCTCAGACTCATGTGGCAACACTCCTGCCTCATCCTCCCGAGCTCTGGGATTTACAGGCTATGCCACCACGCCTGATGCACATTGATAGGACTGGTAGCATTGATATTCTGCAGAGACTGAGATGCAGAGAGGAAGAAGGAGAGGAGAGACCTCCCTAGGGTTATTTTCATACAGCTTTATCGAGGAAGCCCCCCAAGTGCCGGCTGTGCCACCTCAGGCTAGGGAAGTGGGCACCACTGGGAACCTGCTGTCACTTACCATGGCCCAGCACCCCATTAACCTGTCACCTGAGAGGCACAGGAATTCCCAGGTCAGGTCCTTGAGAGGCTGAGGTTACATGTCGTCTTGTTAGAAATTCTTTGTGGAACAGGGCACGGTATAAGTGGTTAAACCTACGGCTGGGTGGGATTTACGGTGCCCTTTGTTGTGATAGCAGCAAGGGAGAGAGGCGGCCCGCAGGGCCACACTGCGTTTCTGCTGCTTTCCTGCCCCTCTCCTGTCCTTTCCCTCAGTCACCAAGAACTGAAAACACAGGTCACCTGGGAGTCCTGCTCCTCCACCCCTGCTCTGCTCTGCTCTGGTCACCTTATCTCCTGATTCAGAGCCGAAGTGGCCTTCTTGCCCCAGTTTACCCTTTACCCTGCCCTGCTCCCTCTCCTCGAGGCCTCCTGGTCACTCCGCCCTTCCTCTCCCACTGATGCAGTTGCTCCCTTCCCAGGCTGTGCTGCCCCCAGCCTTGAAATGTGCGGCCATTGCTCACATCCTAATGAATCTCCTGCTCTCGTTTTCTTTTTTCTTTTTTTGGTACCGCAGATCGAACTTGGGTTCTTGTGCTTGCACAGCAGGCGGCGGAACCACTGAGCTAAATCCACAGCCCAGCTCCTGGTTTCTCATCTTTCTCACTTTTCTGTTTGACACTGTTGACCTCCCTCTTCTGTATAGGACTTCTGCAGCCAGATACAAGTGTGGTGCTGGTGGCAAACGTCTGTAGTCCCAGCATTGTGGGAGGCTGAGGCAGGGAGATCACAAGTTTGAGCCCAGCCTGGGCCACTTAGTGACCTAGCAAGACCCTGTCTCAAAATTAAAAAATGTTTTTCTAAAGGCTGGGGGTGAAGCTCAGTGAGAAGGTCCTGGGTTCAGTCGCTAGCACCACAAAAACAAACAGCCTTCACTCATGTGACTTCCCAGCAGCAGCATTTCCAGATTATGCCCCTGCCATTTGTCCATCTGCCCCTTCCCCCGGTCCTTCGCTCGCCCACCTTTGCCTTAGATGGAAGTGTTTCCGAGGGAGCTGCCCTCACCTTTGTTTTTTTCCTCTTGCTGGCCTCACACCTCACCTAGGTGCCAAGGATCCCTCTTCTCCCTGGGTCACCCCTTTCCTCTGGTCCAGTCACCTGAGGGACATCTCTGCCCAGGTGTCTCTCAGTGACCTTGCCTTAGTGTGTGCAGAGCTGAACCTGTCATCTTCTCTCAGTGCCTCGCTTTCTTCCTGTTTCCTGAAGTAATCAGTAGCCTCATCCCCTTAGCTGGACCCCAGGAATCGCTGCACAGCTGCTTCCTGTTTTGTTCCCCGAGTCCGGTTAGTCTTGCTGGGCCTTTTGTTTGTTCATGTGATCATATATTCCTAGGCTCTGCCCCTGTGTTGCCATCATTGCTGCAAGCCTGTTGAGAGCTCACAGGCCAGCCAGACACAGGTTATGCTCCGGAGTTAGTCCTCAGGCAGGGAGAGTGAGTGAGGGAGAGAGAGGAAGGACCTCATTCCTGTCTTTTAAAGAAAGCCTGAGTGGGCGTGGTGGGGAAGCCTGTAATCCTGCCACTGGAGAGGCTGTGGGAGGACCACAGGGTCCAGGCCAGCCCCGGCAGCATAATCAGGGAGGGGCACTGGAGGTGTGGCTCACAGGCAGAGCACCCCTGGGTTTGATTCCCAGTACCAGAAGAGAAGAAAGGGGGTGGGGAGAACGGGAAAGAGAGGTGGGAGGTAGGGAGAGAGAGCAGAAGGGAGAGAGATAAGGCCAAGAGCAGTTAGCTTTGGAGACAATTTTATTTTTTTAATTCAATTTTGGGGGTGCTGGGGATGGAACCCAGCACCATGTGCATGCTAGGCAAGTGCTGTACCACTGAGCTGCCTTCTTAGCCCTCGGAGGAAGGGAAAGTGTAAATGAAGACGTGAGCTGGTGGATGAGGGAGGCCATGGAAGGCTCCAGGGTGGGAGGATGGAGATTGGAACCAGATTGGGAATTCTGCCCTGGGGTCCTTGGAAGTCAGCAGTAACAGTGGAATACATCAGGAGTGTGAGCTGGAGGAATTTATATGGAAATATCCATATTTTATCATCTAGTAAGGCTTGGGTCTCTGTTAGGGTTTTCTGGGATTATTCATTTTAGAGTTTTTGTGGTGTCATTATTTGATGCTTGGTTTCCTCTTGAAATTAATTCAGATATGCTTGAGAAAAAGAGCAGCTCCCTTTCAACTTCTCCCTGCTTGTCCAGAGTAACTGTCATCTCTTTTTCTCCTTTCTCATCTTCAAATAAAGTGTCATGTTTTACTGTAAAAGAAAAAAAAGGGTTATGTCCCCAAGAGGAAGAGTCATTTCCTAGAACCCAGTGACCCCAGTGTGGGGTAGGTCTCAGGAGGCGGAGCCTGCAGTTCTCTGCCTTCCTTGTCTCCTCTTCAGCTGTGCATCTCCACCCTCAGATTCCATACCGCTGGTCTGTGGTGCACACTGCAGGTGCTGGGCCCCACTGCAGCCCCTGAGTGTGTGTGACAGGGACACCAAAGCTGCCTGTGTGAGAGGCTGGAGGAAGGCAGACTGCAGAAAAGGGGAGAATCTTCTTCCCCGGGAAGGTCCTTCGGGTTCCAGACATGCGACTGACTCTTCTAGGGATATCTCCACCAGCCGTGCATCTGGGACACGATTTCGCATCATCTCTTCTCTGTCTCTTCATATATGTTGGTTTCAGAATTATTTCATTCCCAAGTCAGGGAAGGAAGAGAACCATGACCTGTGCACTCTCACACCCCGCACAGTGTGGGTTTGACTGTCATTCATTCCTCTGCACCTGGGTTTTGGCATCAGGCTTTACAGTGCTGTGCAGCTGCTGGGCTTGGTTCTGAGATGCTGTTGCGATTACATGATGGGGAGGAGGTTGGCACGCAGTTGGATCTGCTCATTGTCTCTGTCTCTGTCTCTGTCCCTGTCTCCCGCTCCCAGGCTCGAAGCTGAAGGAGGTCTTTGACAAGATCCACAGCTTGCTGTCAGGAAAGCCGGTCCAGTCCATTGGGCACTTCGTGTCCATCACACAGAGCCCACAGGGGCTGGACTTCGTGCAGTACAAGCTGGCCGAGAAATTTGTGGTGAGGAACCTTGTTGGCAGAGGTATGGGCAGAAGCGGCTGGTGCACAGCATGAACCCCTTCTGGTGTTGATGCAAAGGTGAACCCGTCTCTGTTCCCAGAAACAAGGCGAGGAGGAGGTGGCCTCCCACCACGAAGCGGCTTTTCCCATCGCGGTCGTGGCCTCTGGGATCTGGGAGTTGCACCCCAGAGTTGGGGACCTCATCCTTGCCCACCTACACAAGAAGTGTCCTTACTCTGTTCCTTTCTACCCAGCGTTCAGGGAGGGCATGGCTCTGGAAGACTACCAGCGGTGAGGTTGTTTTTCTCCTTGCTCTCCCTAGGGTGACCAGTGCAGTATAAATAGAATTGGAATTTGTTTCCCTCTTTCTCAAGCTCCTCTGCTTTACCTGGAATATTTAGTCAAAAAATACAGTGTAGGGCTGGGGATTGAGCTCAGTGGTTCCACTGCCTGCCTCGAAAGCGCAAGGTCCTGAGTTTGATCCCCAGTACCAAAAAAAAAAACTCTTTGCGCAGGGGCTTTAGCTCAGTGGTTCCCGCACCTGCCATGCAAGCGCAAGGTCCCTGGTACCGAAAAAAAAAAAATACAGTGTATTTCATGCAAGTGGACAGCTTTGGGATTTGTGGATTTAGGCACAGTAACCCATATACTTTACTTTGCTGAATCTAGAATTCAGGGATCTTAGAACTGATCCCTTTTTTTTTCTTTTAATAGCTTTGCAAAATTGGGTAGGTAATCTAAGCTCTTCGAGCATCAGTTTCCTCATTTGTAAATGGGGTAATGATATCCGTTACCTCCTGAGTTTACCTGTGAGTTTACCTTGCAGGGCTTCTGTGAAGCAAATCAGTAATGGACAGGAGCACTTTGTAAGCGAGGCAGTCCACAGTTGGAATAGTACATAACAGCATAAAGTATAACATCATTACTCTGACCCATTTTTCGATCTTTGGTTGGATTTGTCATCCTCATGGTGGCATCGTCTTAGTGATTATTTTGTTCCTCCACAGAATGCTTGGCTACCAAGTGAAGGACTCCAAGGTGGAACAGCAGGACAACTTTCTGAAGCGCATGTCTGGGATGATCCGTCTCTATGCTGCCATCATCCAGCTCCGGTGGCCATATGGGAACCAGCAAGCCGTAGGTTCAAAAGGCTCACTGTGACTATAAGAGCTTGGCCTGAGAATGTGTTAGTGTGTCCTGCCTTCAATGTTAGTCAGCTTTCTGTTACTGTGACAAAATACCCAGGGTAAACAGTTTGTGAGGGCAAAGGTTTATTTGGGTTCATGGTTTCAGAAATCTCTGTCCGTGGTTACTTGGCCTCATTGCTTTGAGGCTTACAGTAAGCCAACACTTTACGGCAGGTGTGTAGATGGAATAAAGCTGCTCACCTCAAGGCAGCTGGGAAATGAAAGGTAGAGATGACCTGGCGTGATGGCGCACACCTGTGAGCCCAGCACTCTGGGAGGCTGAGGCATGATGATCACAAGTGTGAGCCCAACCTGGGCAACTTAGCGACCTGGTGATATCTTGTTTCAACAAGATAAAAAGGGCTGGGGCTGTGACTCCATGTGAAGGCCCTGAGTTTAGTCCTCGTACCACAGAAAGGTAGGAGATGCTGAGGTGAGGTTCCAGTATCCCCTTTGAGGCACAGCCCTGTCACCTAACTTCATCCAACCAGGTTCTGCCACCTCAGTAGTGCCCGGGCTGGCTACCGAGTCTTTCACACTCGGGCCTCTGAGGGAACACGTACAGACTTGACGTCCTTCCTCAGACACTCAGGTCAGTGGAACGATAAAGGAGAGCGTGGTAGCTTCATCCGTGTCTTTTAGAAAAGAGGACATGGATTGTTGGGAGGTTTTTTGGATCAACAAAGCCATTTGTTCAATGGCTGACTCATCTGGGGCCTCAAAGAACTGGTTTTATAACAGTCTACCAGAGGAAAGGCTATTATTTGTCAGTAATTAGGCTTACAAGGATTTATTTACTTATTTATCTGTGCAGTGCTGGGGATGGAACCCAGTGCCTTGCATATGCTAAGCAAGTGCTCCGCCACTGAGGTACATCCCAGCACTGAGACTCCCTCCCTGTCCCCCTCCTTTCTTCCTTCCTGAACCCAGCGCCTCACACTGAGCAAGGCTCACAGCCACTTACTTGTTTTTTAATAGAGAAATGAACAAGAAATTTTCACCTTAGACATGGTTGCAACCTTGGAAGCCATCTAGGCCCCTACCTTCCTCACTGATTGGCATTTGGAGACTCAGAAAGTTAGAGGGACAGAACCCTGACCGAGGTTCGGGGCTTTGACATGCCAGCCCAGGCCTTTCTGCAGGAACACAGGTTAGAGAGAGGGGAATTTAGGGACTGGAGACCTAAGGGAAAAATAGAAGTTGATTGAATTCAAGAAGTTTTTAGTGTGTGCCTGCTGTACCCAGGTTGTGTTGTAAAGGTACCAAGAATAACAAAATGTCAGTGAGAGCCAGGCATGGTGTTGCACACCCATAATCCCAGCTACTTGGAGACTAAGACAGGAGGATCACAGGTTCAAGGGCAGCCTGGGCAACTCAGCAGGGCTGTGTCTCTGAAAAAAGTCATTAAGAATAAGTGTTGTCCTATGGAGTCTCTGAAACTGATGCTAACGTGTGTATCAAAGGGATCCTGTAAAGAACATGTGTGAACCAGGCACAGTGGTGAACACCTGTAACCCCAGTCACTTGAGAGGCTGAGGCAGGAGGATCACAAGCTCAAATCTATCATGGGAACTCAGGGAGATCCCATCTGAAAATAATTAAAAGAAGGGCTGGGGACCGAGCTCACTGGTAGACTGCTTGCCCAGTATGGCCCTAAGTTCAGTCCCCAGTGCATACTGATGGGACATCCAAGGACATCCACCATTCAAGTGTATTCACCTGTGTCATTTCGGCCCTGCGGTGTGTGCTTGGGCTGGCTGGTCGTGAGGTTTGTGTCTGACAGGAGTGTAGATGTCTAATAAAGTGAAGTTACCACCAGGCTTCTTTTCCCCCAGACTCACCCTCATGGCCTGAGTCACGGCTGGCGCTGGTTGGCACAGGTCGTGAACATGGAGCCTCTGTCCGATGTGACAGCCACCATCCTTTTTGACTTCTTGGAGGTATGTAATTCAGTCTTCACACAAGGGACGGTGGTTGAGGTGACCTTAGGACCCTGAGTGACACGAGTGGGGGAATAGTATAGAAAATGGACCCCAGGTGGGTGTGGTGGCACACACCTGTAGTCCCAGCACTCAGGAGGATGAGGCAGAAGGATCACTGAGTTTGAGACCAGCCTGGACTACATAGTGAGACCCTGTCTCAAAAAAGAAATGTAGCCTAGTGGTGAACAGTATTAGGCTAGTATCACAGGTTTTTCTGAGCTATAAGAAAAACCTAGCTTCCTACAATGTACCAATAAAAGAATTTAATTAAAAGAAAAAAAGAAAAACCTAGCTTTCACTTTTTCTAACTACCATACTTGCCTTCTCTGGGTAGATGCTTTTTTTTATTATAAAGAAAATGTGTATGTACATCCTAGAAGAAGTGGAAGAACAGTCATTGTAGGGATAGAGAAGGACTCCCAGAACCAAGGATGACATGTGCTGCAGTCTCCAGGACCTGGCAGCCCCCTGGCACCCAGACAACCTCTGCGGGTCATGTGTTCTTTTGTGCTCTTCCTGCACACTGCCTTGGCTTTGCTCTGGACACCACCTCTCCATTTTCCTGTGCATAGTAAGAGAAATGGACATCCCGGACTGTCACTCGGCCTCAGTGTGGTGACACCAGTGTCCTCTTCTCCTGGGTCCTCATTCTCAGGAGAGCCACCTTGTGTCAGCTTCTGTCCCGTGGAGAAAGCGCTGGACAGTTCTGGCTACAGCTAAGGGAGCTCGCAGTGGGGTGAGGCAAGGCTTTCTACAGAAAGGACACACTCCTTAAGGAAGGCGTGGCCAAATGCCAGGACCAGCCTGGGACCTTGTGGCTGAAGATGCCAGCAGTTCTCAGTCATGTTTTAGCTCCCGGAGTTAGCTGCATGAACAGGAGCTGAGTGTGAGAACACAGGCATGTGCTGGATTCTTTTCTTCTTAAGCCTGGGGGTGCCAGACCATTCAGAAGGGTTCCATTCAGTCCAGGAAAAATCATTCCTTAGGACCTGACAGTCTGATTAAGTGGAGGCGTTGCTGTGCACAAAGAAGTACATTCTGGAGCATTTCCAGTAGAGAAAAAAGTTGGGTTTTGCCATTCATTTCCTTGTCAGGTAGTTCATTGCATTCTGAAAGGCAGAGGGCTGAGTGCACAGTAGAGGTATCCCGTGTCTGCTTACAGCACCTGTCTGTCCCTCCAGGTGTGTGGCCATGCCCTCGTGAAGCAGTATCAGGTCCAGTTCTGGAAGATGGTACTTCTCATCAAAGAGGAATACTTGCTCAGGTACTAGGCTCGTGCAGCGGGTGTGAGGATTTGGTCACACTCATGAGCTAGGTGTCATGTCCCCCTGAGTGCTATTTATTCCCTGCTAGTTTTGACTCATATAAAAATGTATTAAGGCCAGGGTAGAGCACTCCATCTAGCATGTCCAAGGCCATGTGTTCAATCCAAAAAGAGAAAAGCCTGTGTTAAGTATGACATCTTCCTATTCCCAACCTGTCCTGTCCTTCTATTTGATTTGAACAAATGCATTTAAACTCTGATGAGAGTCTCTCTCTTCAATCTTGTTGGCTAAACCAAGCACAAAGCAGGTCTTAGATCAGGTACCTGGAATTTTTAAAATGTTTTTTTCTGGGCTGGGGATTTAGCTCAGTGGTTTCCCAGAGTTCGATCACCAGTACCAAAATAAATAAATAAAATAAAATGTTCTTTTCCAAACTGCCCCAGATAATCTGGGATGGTGATTACATTCGGTCGCAGAGGCAAGCGCCCTCATTCCGCAGTAGAAGAATCTAATTTATCCACTGTCTTAACTTTTCTCTTGTTGCTGAGACAAAATAGCCAACACCCAAAGTTAAAGGAGGAAAGGTTTATTTAGCTCAGAGTCTGTAGAGGTTTCAGTCCATAGTCACTGGCTCTAAGGCAGGTGGCACAGCAGCCCGGCATCACAGAGGAGAAACAGTTCATGGCTGGTAGAAGGCAGCAAAACAAGCAGCAAGCAAGGGACAGGATGAGCCTCTTTCTGTCCCTTATATTGTATCAGGCTACCAGGATTAGGGCGGTGCCAAACCAATCAGCGGAGTGATTTCGTGATTACACACCCTTAACCCTAGCATTGCACCCATGAATCAATCACACATTCTAGATTCAGCCACCTCTGAAAAAGCCCCAGCTATGACTGCCTGAGGTGACACAAGACATGACACACAGCAGTTTGCATAACTGGTGTGGAGCCACATCTCAATACCCCTCCCTTCTCTCAGCTCAGCTAGGGGTGGCTGTGGCAAGGCCCATCCCACCTGATCACAGAGAGCTCGGGAACAGTGCTCTCTTGTCCTTTGTCCTTTGTTGGGGCCACGTGGAGAGTAGAGTGTCCATAGGTAGGAGACAGTGCTCCAGTCCCTAGCTCTGCCCTTCGGCCCAGAGCAGCAGGTCCTTGACATCTCTCTGGAAGAGGTGGGCCCCATGGGTAGGATTCACAGGTCTCGGTTCTCTCTGCATAGAATTGAAGCCATCACGAGCTCAGGACAGATGGGTTCCTTCATACGCCTCAAGCAGTTCCTGGAGGTAAGCTGCCCTCGGCCCTCGTGTCCCAGCTCTGGCCTGGAGTGCTGTATCCATGCTGAGAAGTCTGGGCCTCCAGACACGGCTCACAGTCTCCCCCTGAGTTTCCCAAACCCAGATCTTGGTTTCTAATTTCCCTTTTGGAGTAAGGGCTGACGTTTCATCTTCCTGTGTATCATTCTCCATACCCCTATGAGGCAGCTGTCCTTAAAGATGAGTAAAATAGCTGGGGATTTAGCTCAGTGGTTCTGCCACCTGCCTCGCAAGCGCAAGGTCCTGAGTTTGATCCCCACTACCAAAAAAAAAAAAAGATGAGTAAGATATAATTAATAACTTCTCTCACTGGTACATTTTTTTTTGTTTTTTGGGGGGTTTTTTGGGTACCGAGGATCGAACTCGGGACCTTGTGCTTGTGAGGCAGGCTCCGGAACCACTGAGCTAAATCCCCAGCCCACCAGCACATTTTTTTTTTTTTTTGGTACTGGGGATTGAACTGCTTACACAGCAGATGGCGAAACCACTAAGCTAAATCCCCAGCCCCTAACACCAGCACATTTTTTTGCATGTTAGCCAAGGTTCTTTTCTCAGTCTTGGGCCCAGGGGCATTTAAGTGTGTTTACTTTTCTCCATGAGAATAGACTGCACCACACTAAGCTGCATTCTTTGTGGGGTTTTGTTGCTTTTGGATTTGGATTTTTTGGGGGGGGGGGTACCAGGAATTGAATTCGGGTCCTTGTGCTTGCAAGCCAAGCGGCAGAACCACTGAGCTAAATCCCTGGCCCTTGTTTTGGGTTTTGAGACAAGGTCTTGCCAATTGCCAAAGCTGGACCTGAACTTGGGATCCTCCTGCCTCAGTCTCTGAGGGTACTAGGGATTACAGGTGTGTGGCACTGTACCTAGCTACCAAGAAATTTTGTTTTGTTTTTTGTTTTTGGTCGTACTGGGGATTGAAACCCAGAACCTTTGCACTGAGCTACATTTTTTTTTTTTTTTTTTTTTTTGAGACAAGGTCTTGCTAAATTGCCCAGGCTGGGCGAAAACTTGTACCTCTCCTGTCTCAACTTCCCAGAGTGCTGGAGTTACAGGCATGTGCCACTATGCCTGGCTTACTAAGAAAATTTAAGGGGTTCGTTTTTAATTCCACAGTAGATCTACCAAGATAGCCAGCCCTCCAACCTTCAGTGTGGTGTTAGTGACAGATGAGGCCAGACTATGATGAGACATAAAAATAGCACCATTGTCACTTCCTGGCCCTTTCCTTTATTGTGTGTGTTTTTGGTTTTTGGTTTTTTGAGACATGGTCTCACTTTGTAGTTCAGGCTGGCCCTGAACTCACTATGTAGCCCAGGCTGGCCTCAAACTCTTGGCCATCCTCGTGCCTCAGCCTCCTAAGTGCTGGGATTCCAGGGTGCGCCACCACACCCAGCATCCCTTTCCTTTTTTTGTCCACTGTTCTGTAGGACTTAACCTTGCCATCCCTCAGTGTTCTCTCAGCTCTGAGTGTTGGAAGCAATATGGTCAGAAACTCATTCTGGTTTGGTTTTGTGTTTCATCTTTCCCTGCCCAGAAATGTTTGCAACACAAGGAGATTCCTGTTCCCAAGGGCTTTCTGACTTCTTCCTTCTGGCGCTCCTGATGTCCTTTTGTCACCTGCCATCACCATTGTGTTGCGGAGAAGTAATAATAAAGCGACCGAAGGCAGCTGTATTTGGAAGAAGTCAGGCTTAGAAATTTGTTGGTGTGTGCTGTATACATTCATACCATGTGGCTAGGTGAGACTTTAACAGGAGCAGTCCCTTAGCAGATTGGGGAGCTCCTTACAGCATCTGCATGACAGAGTGAATGAAATTGCCTTTCTTATTTTACAAAAATCATGAGTGGAGGCCTTCACCACTGTGTCTCTTCCTTTGCCTCCATTGCCTCTGGATCTGTAGGGAGCTGTGATGTCCTAACCGTTTCACTCTGCACTGGACTGAGCTACCTCTTTACCCGGCCCCCCACGCCACCCCGTTCCCATGGAGTCTCCATTAAAGGCTGACCTGTGAGGCTGGGTGATGGTGGTTGGCCTTTCTCAGGTGAGGGAGGGGTTCTAGATGCAGAGCAAATGTGTGCGGTGGGCAGGGGCTCAGTCCCAGAGTGCACCAGGGGGAGCTGGGTATCCGGGTTGAGGACCGGAAGCAGGTCACATCGGGCCACACAGGATTTTCCGTCCCCTTAATTTGGAATCTGCTTCCTGCTGTGCTGGGGATGCATGCACCAGAGTAGGTGCATAGCTTTTTTGGTTCTGGTTTGTATTAAGATGTACTCTAGGCCAGCGTAGTGGTGCACACCTGTGATCCCAACACTCAGAAGCCTGAAGAGGACTGAGCAAGTGTGAAGCTGGGCTGGGCTACAGAGTGAGTTTAAGTCCAGCTTAGACTCCACAGTGAGACCCTGTCTCAAAAACAAAAACTGGAAGGGGCTGAGGATTTAGTTCAGTGGTTCTGGCGTCTGCCTCGCAAGTGCAAGGTCCCAAGTTCGATCCCTGGTACCAAAAAGCAAAAGAAACAAAAAAAAACTGGAAAAGATGGACTGAGATGGGGCTGTAAGCATGCCCAAGCTGAGCGAACATCCCTGTCAGAGCAGGGGTCAGGGTTGAGTGAAGGTGTTTGGGAGGAGCTCGGAGCTGCTGTGTAACCCTCTGTTGTGTTTTGAGTAATGAATGATGACTGGTTTGCCTGCCTGAAGCCACTGCAGAAGTCCCGAGCGTGGCTGTTGACATGGAGGTTTAGGTTTATCATGTGAAAAACTCACTCTGACACTGCAGAGCCAGTGGACGCTACACGCCTCGTGGCGCAGTGTCGCAAATACTCTGGAGTGGCTCAATGTGACCTCTTCTGTGAACTGTTGACTATGGTGCCAAAATAAGTAATAAAGCTTGATTTTTAAAAGAATAGTAAACCCCTTGCTGATGTACAGTTTGTTCGGTAGGATTAACTAACTTTCTGTCCCTTCAGTTGTGCAGTCACTAGGGTCCTGGTAGGTAGTTCACAAGTCCAGATACAGAGCGATATGTGTTTCTTCCTTTTTTGTCCTCTTGACCTTCACCTTAAGAAAATTAGCTTATGGGGCCGGGGATTTAGCTCAGTGGTTTAGCCGCCTACTGCACAAGCGCAAGGACCGGAGTTCAATCCCCGGTACCAAAAGAAAAAATTAGCTTATTTTCTGTCATTCCTGTTTTGGAATTATGTACCAATAGCTGACTATATTTTCGTTTGTTTTGAGAGCATCTTGCTTTGTGGCCTTGAACTCACTATGTAGCTCAAGCTGGCCTTGAACTTGCAGTGACCCTCCTGCCTCAGCCTCCTAAGTGTTTACAGGCGTGTACTGCCATGGTTGGCAGCTGACTCCTATCTAGCAAGAGATATGAGGGGCTCAGGATGCAGCTCGTATTAGAGCACCTGCCTGACACGTGTGAGGCCCTGGGTTCCATCCCCAACATCCCTTCCACCCCAAAAAGGAAAGAGATGTGAAAGTATTATCTGTCAGTGTAGACCCAGGCAGTGAGCACGAGATAGGGGTCAGGACACCTGGGCTTCATTCTCATCTCTGAACCTCAGTGTTCCCACGTGCAAAACAGGAAATGCTGGGCATGGTGGCACACGCCTGTAATCCTGCACTCAGGAGGCTGAGGCAGGAGGATTGCTGTGAGTTCGAAGCCAGCCTGAACTACAAAGTGAGACCCTGTCTCAATAAACAAAGGAAGGGGCTGGGGATTTAGCTCAGTGGTGCCATCGCCTGCCTTGCAAGTGCAAGGTCCTGAGTTCGATCCCCGGTACCAAACAAAAAAGTAAATGAATGGGACTTGTCACAGGAGCTTTGAGGTTATGCTTGGTAGCAGCAGCTCCGGGGCTGTTTCCCAGCTAGTGTGTTCTGCAGTCTGACCTCCTCAGCCTGCGGGGCTGCGGGACAGGGCCCTCAGTGGATTCGAGGTTCCCTGCCCGTTACCACTTGGCAAGAAGCAGGCTGGGCAGCGCTGAGTGCAGGATGGTGGGGGAGGGGCATTGGGAGGGTGGGGCTGAGCCCTTAGCAGATAGAGGAGGCTCGGAGCTGGCTTCTAGAAAGCATCCCTTCCAGATACCACTACCCTCTGCTGGGAATTAGCCCGTTCATCACTGAAAATGACTGGCCGGTGAACAGTGCCCATCAGAACTGCACAGCCACATTTTGCACAGCTGTTAAGTGGGCCCCGCTGGAGCTGTGGGGTCCCCTGGCACAGCATCTTTGCTCTGTGCTTTCTTTATGGGGCTTCATGTAAGACTAGACAGAGATCACTCTGTCAAAACCGAAATGTGAGCCAAGCCTGTCAGTGCACACCTATGATCCCAGCACTCTAGGAGGCCGAGGCAGGAGGATAACAAATTTGAGCCCAGCCTGGGCAACTTAGCAATTTAGTGGGACCCTCTCTCAAAAAATAATAGTTGGGGGCCAGGGATTTGCCTCAGTGGTGCCGCTGTCTCCCTCAGAAGCACAAGGTCCCAAGTTCGATCCCTGGTACCAAAGGAAAAAAAAAAGTTGGGGATGTATGGGCTGGGGATTTAGCTCAGTGGTTCCACTGCCTGCCTTGCAAGCGCAAAGTCCTGAGTTTGATCCCCGGTACCAAAAATAGGAGTTGGGGATGTAGCTCAGTGCAAGGGCCCTGGGTCCAATCCTCAGGAGGACAAAAGAGACATGGTCTTCCCTTTGCCATTTGATGCTGGTATTCCTGATGGATTCTCAGGTAAACCAAGAGAGGAGCACATGGGAGGCCAGGGTTCTGATATCCCTGATAGCGTCTCCTCTGAGACCTCGATGGCGGCAGCCACAGGAGCAGCAGGAGCATCAGGAGCATCAGGAGCATCAGATTCCTCACCGTAGATGCCCTGGGCTGCATTGGCCTCCAACTCATGGGCTCATCTTGTTTCCCTCTGCCTTGGCCTCGCTTCTCAGGCCCAGTGCTGTGCTTCTGTCATACCAGTGTCTTGTGTCACCTTAGAGCAAATCCAAGGAGGCATGAAAACTGAGAGGGTGGAAACTGCAGGTCCGTCGTGTAGAAGAGCATTGCTGCTCTGGGGTGCTCCTGGGTGCTGCAGCTTCCCTGCTTCAGGATTCCTGTGATGACAGTGACAAAGTCAAGGTCTAGAACCACAACCTGAAAGGACACTGGTGACAAAGGTTGTCCTGAATCCATTAATTTGTAGCCAGATAAAGTTGATGTGAAGCGCATTTTGCAAAATACTTCCTCCTTACATGGAGTAAGTGATTGGGGCAAAAATGTAATTCACTGGAGAATGTGACTGAGTTCTTGGAGTGCTTTCTTGATGACTTGAGCTTCAAGTTATAGAAACCCGAAAGAGATTTATTTCATCCAGGACAGAGTTTCCTGGTGTTTTTGTGCAAGGACCTAAAAAAGAGTTTGGGAGCCAGATAAGTTTGGGAAATATGTTAAAGGTAAACCAGTCAGGCGTGTTGGCTTGTGTCTGTAATCCCAGCAGTCTGGGAGGCCGAAGCAGGAGGATCTCAAGTTTGAGCCCAGACTGGGCACATTAGCTAGACCTGTCTCAAAAGTAAAAAATAGTCTCTGGATGTAGCTCAGTGCAAAAGCCCTGGGTTCAAGCTGTGCAGAGTGAGTACTAATCCTAGTATTCAGAAGGCTGAGGCAGGAGGATTGCTGTGAGTACAAGGCCAGCCTGAACTACATAGTGAGACTCCATCTCAAGGAGAGAAAAAGCCCTGGGTTTAGCCCCCAACATGAAGAGAGAGACAGAGGGAAGAAAGAATAAAAAGTTGAACTAGCACAAGTGCAAGGTCCTGAGTTCGATCCCCGGTACCAAAAAAAAAAAGTTTTAACTAGGAGGAAGCAGGCCAGCCTGGACTATATAGTGAGACCCTGTCTCATATAAGTACATAAGGGCTGGAAATATAGGTCAGTGGCAAAGCACTTGCCTAGCACGTACTTGGCCCTGGGTTCAATCCCCAGTATGAAACATACACAAAAAGTCTTAAACCAGCTGGGAGTCAGGCCTTGCACCTGTAATTGCAGTACTCAGGAGGCTGAGACAGGAAGATCACAAGTTTAAGGACACCCTGGCCAACATAGTGAGGCTGTGTCAAAAACCAAAAAAGGCCAATGGGGTTGGAGGGGTGGGCAGGTACAGCACCAGCACTCCTTCCCCAGAGGAAAGTAAAGCAGGTAAAGCAGGGGAGAGATCAGGATCAGTAATTGTTGAAGCTGGCAATGGGCACACGGAAACAACCAGTGGGGTTTGCAGAGACGGTAGCAGGAGACTGACTGGAGGGTCAGCCATGCGTTTACCACCTGCTGACCCACAGGCAAGGCTGCGTTCCACTTGGATTCCGAAGCCCAGGTAACCAGACAGCTGATGGCTCCCCGGACTGGAGAAAGATGGGGATTCCAGCCCCAGCCAGCAGGCAGCAAGCAGCAGGGGAGCAGTTCCTCCTTCTGGCTTTTTGTTCCTTATCAGATTGGTGACACCCACTCCCATGAGGGGGCGCAGTTTACTGAATCCACAGATTTAAATGCTAACCTCATCCAGAAACATCTTCATAGACATCCAGAAAGAATGTGCAATTGGGGCACCCCGAGCCCCAGTCAAATTGACACTTAAAATTAACCATCACTGGGTGTGGTGGTGCACGCCTTTAATGCCAGCACCCAGGAGGCTGAGGCAGGAGGATCACTGCTTGTTCAATGCCAGCCTGGGCTACACAGTGAGTTCAACACCAGCCTAAACTATATAGCAAGACCCTATCTCAAAAATAAATAAAACGTAACTGATGGTTAATTCATTACATTGTCTTATTTACTATATCTTTGAAATCTTCCATAATCAATTTAGGGATGGGGTAGGGGTATAGCTCAGTGGTAGAGTACTTGTCTGGCATGTGTGAGGCCCTGGGTTTGATTCCAGCACAAGACAAAACAAAACAAAAAAACTTAGAGATTAAAGAAAAATTTTTTCTAGCAATACTTTTTGGTGCCTTAACCATGCACACTTTTTTAACATGTGTTTTGTTTTGTGGTTTTTTTTGGTACCGGGGATCAAACTCGGGTCCTTGCACTAGCAAGGCAGGCGGCAGAACCACTGAGCTAAATTGCCGGCCCCATGTGTTTTGTTTTTTGAGACAAGGTCTTGCTATGCAGTTTAGGCTGGTCTTGAACTCACCTTGTAGCCCAGGCTGGCTTTGAACTCTTGGAGATCCTCCTGCCTCAGCCTCCTGAGTGCTGGAATTAGGTATATGCCACCACACCTGGTTGTAACTGTGCTACTTTGAGTTATTAATCTCAAGTTTTCACTGTTTACCAAGGCTTCTGTTGGGCCCAGTGTTTTGGGAATACATACTTTAAGGTGCATGCGTGCCTGCGTGCTTGTGTGTGTGTGTACATACCAGGGATGGAACCCAGGGCCTTGCACATGTTAGGCAAGCACTTTACCTGAGCTACATCCCCAGACCTGAATTCCATCTCTGAAGTGCTTTTCTTTTCTTGGAGGTTAGAGTGGTCAAGAAGGTATATTAGAAATGTGTGAGCCTGATACTTAAAATTATCCTGAGTCTTTAAAAAAAGAAAAAGGCTCAAAAATCCCTTTATCTCGAACACCCATTGTGAACATCCTCTCAGCAATCTCTATATATATGTCCACAGACTGATAAATATAACCCTGACGTAAATGGTCTCAGTACCCTTGTTCTGTAACCTACTAATAGTCACTCAGATCTCAGATATTCTTTCTAGTCAATCTGAGCTGTATCACTCATCTAGTCTGTTTGGTTTATAAACCATAAAGTAGAACAGGGAATGTGGCTCAGTGGCAGAATGCTTCCCTAGCATGCTTGAGGGCCTGGTTTCAAAACCCAGTACTGCCAAAAAAAAAGAAAGAAAAGAAACCAAACAACAGCAACAATAAAGTTGAGGTGCTGGGCTGGGGATTTAGCTCAGTGGTTCCAGCGCCTGCCTCATAAGCGCAAGGTCCCGAGTTCGATCCCCAGTATCAAAAAACAAAACATAAAGTCGAGGTGCTGTGGTACATGCATGTGATTTCCGCACCAAGAGATGCTGAGGCAGGAGGAAAACACTTTCAAGTCTCACCCAGGCAACTTAGATTCTGTCTTAAAATAATAAAAGAGGACTGGTGAAGGGTGGAGTGGTAGAGCAGCCCTGCTTTTGATCCTATCCCCAGTGCTGAAAACAAAACATAATTAAGTCAGTAACTAGATTGCTTCTAGGTTTTTGAGTTTTTATTTTTATTTATTTATTTATTTATTTTGGTACCAGGAATCAAACTTGGGTCCTTGGACTTGCATGGCAGGTGCCGGAGCCACTGAGCTAAATCCCCAGCCCCCATTCTTTGTTTTTTGAGACAGGATCTCACTATGTTGCCCAGCCTGGCGTTGAACCCCTGGGCTCAAGTGCTCCCCAGCCTCAGACTCCAGGGTAGCTGGGATGGTAGGACTGCGCCCCATGCTGGCTGTGCTCAGCTTCTAACATGCTTTCTCAGGCCAGGCAAGCACTGCACCCAGCCCCTAACATGCAGAGCTATACATCTTGTCCTGCCTCCTAGAGCAAAGCCCCACATGCATCTGGGTATGGGCGCATGGCCACTCCTCAGGCTTGAGGCAGGGGGATCACTGTGAGTTTGAGGCCAGCCTCAGCTACATAGCAAGACCCTGTCTCCAAAAAACAAAACAAAGCAAAGGAAAGTTGGAACCAGACTGTACACTCTAGAATGTCTGTTGCAGTAGTTTCAGCTATTCAGTAGTTTGAAGTGTGGGAAGATACTAAAGTTTTTTGGGTTTTGTTTTGGTTTTTTTGGTGCCGGGGATCGAACTCGGGTCCTTGCAGTTGCGCAGCAGGCGGCGAAACCACTGAGCTAAATCCCCGGCCCTTATATGTTTGGCTTCTTCTTTTTTTTTTTTTTTTTTTGGTACCAGGGATCGAACTTGGGTCCTTGCGCTTGCGGAGCAGGTAGCGGAACCACTGAGCTACATCCCCAGCCGGAAGATACTAAAGTTTTGGGGAAAGGTTTGACATGGTTTGTAAAAGTAATTCTAACCATGTGTTTAAGGTGAGTAGGAGGGCTGGGGAGTGATCCAGCCAAACAGGCCGGCAGTCTCCCAAGGGCACGAAGGTGAAACAGCTGGAGCTGGGTTAGGGTTATGAGAGGAGGTAGAGGAGCTCCTCTTTGCTTTCACCCTGAGGTCCTTTTAATCAAGGCGGGCAGAAGATGCCATGCTCCCAGCAGCCATCGGGTCTCTACTCAAATGTCGTTTTTCTTTTTCTTTTTTCAAGACAGTCTCACTATGTAGTTCAGGCTGGCCTTGAACTCACTACGTAGCCCAAGCTGGCCCTGAATTTGTGATGATCCTCCTGCCTCAGCCTCCCGAGTGCTGGGGTTACAAGCATGTGCTACCATTCCTGGCCAAAAGCCTCATTTTAAAATTCAGCTTGGCTGGGGATTTAGCTCAGGGGTTCCGCCACCTGCCTCACAAGCGCAAGGTCCTGAGTTCGATCCCTGGTATCAAAAATAAATAAATAAATAAGTAAAATTTAGCTTCTTGACTCTTGTGCTTGTGCCTTCAACACTTTCACAGTGTGTTCTGCCCCTTAACAAGGAAGGCACGCCAATCTTGTCCCAGACTCATTACCCATTCACACACCCACTGAGGGCCCTGCTGACATGTCTCATTTTAGACAATCCCATAAGAACCTTTGGTCTCACAGCAGGAGGGCCTCACAGGCAGCCTGGACACATAGCTCGTGCAGATTTTGATGCTTTCCTGCCCTTCTTGGTATAAAGGCAAACAATTTTGATACCAGGGCCTCCCAATAGCCTGCTTCTGTTAGAGGCTGTATCAGAAGAAAGCCATTTGGAGTGACCTCATGCCAGCTCAAAGAGCTATTCCTGAGAACTTTCTGCTCCTGCAACTCCTTGGATGGCAGCCAATTATAGATGGAATCAAGTTTAACCTTTTTATATTTATTTATTTATTGGTTTTTTGAGACAGGGTCCTGCCATGCAGTTCGGGTTGGCCTTGAACTCATGATGATCTTCCTGCCGCAGCCTCCCCCCCGACCCCCGTGTAGGGATCACAGCCGTGTGTCACCACGCCAGGCAAAGTTTAACCATTTTTAAGCATACAGTTCTGTGCGTTAAGTACATTCACAAAGTTGTACAACCATAACTCCCACCCATCTCCAGAATTTCCTTATCCCAGTTGGAAACTGGACCTATGAAACAATAATTTCCCATTCCTCCCTCCTCTTAACCCTGGAAACTACTGTTCTGCTTCATTGCTGTGATTCTGATGATCGCAAGGACCTCACCTAAGTGGAACTGTATTGATCTTTCTGTAGCTGGCTTGTTTCCCTTTATACAATGTCCTCTGGGTTCATCCAGGCACTGTGTTCAGACGATCTGCTCTTGCTTGGCGGCTCTGACACTGCAGAATGTCATCTGCAGTGAGGTACAGTCCCCTCACCAGCAATGACTCTTCCCAGTCAGCTCCTTTACAGGGAGGGAAAATGCCACAAGTGCCCACTTTTGAACTTTGCAAAGAATGTGAGTGAGGGGCCCTCTCCCAGAGAAAGCAGGCAAGTGATATTCCCTGGTTGGTCTCCTGAACTTTAGGAGATACCTGGACCACCTAGACACATACTTGAGTTTGAAGTACGTATCAAGGCTTCCAGGGACTGCTGCAACTAGAAGCAGCAGCTTAGAATTAGCTGGACCCATTGCCTGGCGGAGGGCAGGCGACTGTGTACTGCTCTCGACTGCTCCCTGAGCTACCACACTGTCCTGTGCTTTTTTGGGTTTTTTTCCCCTAAATTTCTCTTAGAAAACAAAGAAGGCCATTATCTATTTTATCTTCTCCTGGTCCTCACACCTACTAGAGTTTTAGGCATTTCCCGAAATTGGTGGGAGGGAAGGAGACTGACAGTGAAACAAGCAAAGAATGGCTTTTCAAATGTCTCCTTTCCAGTTCCAAATACAGAACTGGGTGGGTGAGTGGGAGGCGGAGAGAGCTGGGGCTTCAGTTTCTTGGCCATGGCTCAGATCACAGAAAGGATCAACAAATAAGATTTTCATTTCTGATTCAAAACAGACCCCTCTCTTAGGCCACGGTGACTGAAATGAAAAACCCACAGCCCTGAGACCCATTCTTTGCTGAAGCCAAAGGTCTAGGAAATTTTGGAGACCTAGGATTGTGTGAGCCATTTTGTACCCAGGGCTGAAAATCTGATTAACAATTTCGCTGCTACTGGCTGGAAAAAAGGACACTGACGCCATCAGCTGTTTCCAGAAACAGCACAGCCCAGGGAGGAGCCACCACCCGGCCCTGTTTTCTCTGCATAGAAGGTTGCAGAAAATGCCTCTCAGCGCCTACGTTTTTCCTCTACATTCTCTGTAAACTGCTCGAGGTGTGGCCCCTTCTTTTCTTTCTCTCCACTCCAATGGAGAGGTAATAGGGGAATGTTTCCTATCTTGGCTACAGCCAGGGCAGCTTAGAAATCAGGTCGCAGATCCCAGGCCCCAGGAGAAGAAGCCAAACTGTAGAGGACCCGGAAGCCCAGGGCTGGCCCTGGGCCCAAGTACTGGTGCAATGCCTAGTGCCTTTATACTTATTTAAAGAGGAGGGCTGCTTGGTAACCAGCAGACTGAAGCCTCGGGAGCCAGCGCTCCCACTCTGCCTGAGTGCACAGGAATGAGCTGGGTGTTACTCCCAATGGCTGCGGCCCAGCTGTCGCCCAAATGGGGGTAGGGAAAGGGTTTGCTAACGAGGGGGCCCTCTGGTTACAGGGTTTAGAGGCAGGGCCCTGGGCTGCTAGAGCTGTAAGGAACAGAAATTGCAGGAATCTTGGTTTTCTCTTCTCCAGCACCCACCCACATCACAATGCCTCCCTTTCCTACTGGAAGGTAGTAACTGCATGGATTCAAATCCTAGCCTTTGATTGCTGGCCACCTAACCCCAAGCAAGAGACCTGGCTTCTATGTGAGCGTGTTCATTCGTAAAATGGGGAAATCATGTCTACCTGGTAAAATGATTGCAAAGGGGCAACACACTCGAAATGCTTGGCATGGTGCCTGGCACACACGCAAAGTCCAATTAATTGTGGGAAAAGGAACCTTCAGAAATTGTCTATGAAATATGACTAATGTGTCCCATCCCACTGGCGACCAGTGAGAAACCTTCTGCTGTCAGAATGAGAAATTATTAATTCTCCAAATTCTGTAACGGCAAATTTATGCCCCAAATTAGTCGCTTTTATTTTTTCTGATCCAGATTTGACCTTTTTTTTCTGACCACCTCCTCAAACTGCGAGCCCCAAATCATCTTAGTTTTCAGGACCCCAGCCGTGCTGGCTAACCCAAGTCCCCAACGCCACGAGCCTCCTCCAGGGAAGGTGGGCAGGAAGAGCAGGCTTTGGGTGATCTCAGCCCTAGAGACTGGGCGTTTTTCCGGCCCGGACGCGCAGCATCCCCAGGCGGACTGCAGCAAGGGCCCCTGCCCCGCCCTCTGCCGCAGTCCTGGAAGGGCTGGCGAGGGCGGAGGGGTGCGGTGCAGATTCTGCTGGGCGGGAGGGGAAGGGCGGGATTGGAGGGCCCAAATTGCAGGGAGGGAGGTGCACCGCCAGGGCGGAGGGCGCGACGCCAGGGCGGAGGGCGCGACTCCACTGCACCATCCCCTCCCGCCCCTTGCGCGCGCCCTATTTCCTTCTACCCCCCCCCCCAGCACCGCCGCTTCGGCTGCTTCCGGGACCGCTCGGCCCTTTCCGTCGGACCGTCCCTCGGCGAGCCCGCGGAAGCTCCGCCCCCTCCTCTCCGCCAGCGCGCTCCCTCGCCTCGCGCCTCGCCCTGACGCTTTCCCCCACGGTCGCGCCCGCCAGCCACGGGAGCGCGCAGGACCGCCTATAAAAGAGGCGGGGCGGGCGCGTCGTCGTCAAAACTCGCTGTGGAGCAAACGGCGCGGGGCGGAGGCTGCGGAGTCGCGTCGGACCTTCACCCCCTCAGCACTCCTCAATCCGACGCACCCACGGCCTTCGCCGTCCAGGAGCCGGTGAGGGGGGCGGCGGGTGAAGGGGGCAGCAGGCGAGCTCGGGGTGGGAGCCGGGTAGACCCCAGGTGGGGCGTGGCCGGCCCGCGGACAGGTGAGCCGCGCGGGCCTTGCTGCTCCTGCGACCGGTCCATTTCTCAGCCACCGCCGCCTTTGTGTCGCGTGGGCTGCTGGCCCGGGCCCAGGTGCCGGCGCTGGTTTGTCGCCGCCGGGGGGAGGGGACGAGGCCATGGTCTCTCGCTGCCCGCCACCCCCGGCCGACCGGCCACGGCCCCGCCCTGCCCCATCCGGCCGCGGCAGGTGGGGTGTTCCCGTCCGGATCCTGCTGTCCCAGCTCCGCTGAGCGCTCCCCGGCCACCGCGTCCCTACAGTCCCTGCCTCGGTGGGGAGGAAGCGCCAGTGCTTGGAGTCCAGCGCTCCTTGACCTTAATTTCATCCTAGATGGCGACCCTTGGCCCTCTCTTAACTGCAGAAGGGTCTGGGATCGGAGTCTCCTTTCCTTTCTTTGTAATAAACATTTCTTTCTTCCCGAGTTGTGACCTGCTTGGAAAAATAGGTAGACGCAGCGCTTGCTTCTTGTGAGACACAAATCAAATAACCTAATACAGTGCTTTGTGTGTCTGTGTGAGTGTGTGTGTGTGTGTGTGTGTGTGAGAGAGAGAGACAGACAGACAGACAGACAGACTGGGTCTTGGAGGTCGAGGGCTGTATATTATTTGTTCAAAATTCTACGGCCATGCCAGTATGGAATGATAGAGCAGTCTTTTGTTTGAAAACTGTCCCTGCGAATTTGATTAGACGCTTCCCAAAGACAGTTGTTTTTTAAAAGTCTCAGGTACTGGGATAAAATATATTTTAAATAAGGGGCTTGTTTAAATTAAGAGTTAAATATGTTTTAAATGAAAGGCATGAATCGATTTTTGAACTGCTACAGTACGTACCTTATCAGATAGATCTCTTTTATCTAATCCTAAAATATCTAGGTCCTTTGTTCTGTCTTCATGATGGTATTTTAAAGAAACTTACCATCATGGCTGTCTGGGGAGAAAAGAGACCACATGAAGTATTTTCGTAATTGTTGAGAAATTGCGTCGTCATAGCAATTGGACTTAAGTAAGCCAATGTATCAAAGATGGTAGGATGGGGGTGTCCTGCAGCCAAGGAACAGCAAATCTTAAGAATAGCAGCTGGAACACTCAGCTGCATAAAGCCTGGAGCCAAGGTTCCCACTCCTCAAAGTCCCCACTCTTCAAAGTCGTCATTTATTTTCCCTTTCATTGCAGCTAATGTCTTAGATTGTGAAAGGTCAAATTCAAGGCGAAGTTTAAAAAATGTGCTATGAGGGAAAAATGTGCTGCAGTAAAGGCTCTGCAGGAAATTAACAATAAGCCGTTTTTAGTAACTGGGCCAGTAATTACTCCAAGGGACCCTCAAAGTGTGTTAACTGTTACCCAGGGACCTAGGTGGCCGGAATGGAAAAGAGGATTTGCCCTGTACTGGACAAGGGTGAAGCAATTCTTATGGTAGAATATTAGCTTGGTAATTTACTTGCTGATGTTTTTGGTTTTGGCAGTCTTATTTGTAGTAATCTAATAATTGGAGAAATCTGATATGTCACAGGCTCCAGTGTAAACCTTTTAAGCAATTTGATGATGAGATTTAGGTGGGAAAACTGTCTTAAGTACATCTTTCGGATCCCTGGGTTGGAATTCTCTTTTGCCTTCCTTGTCTTCATCCCAAAGGGTGGGGCCACACTGCAGATCTTGAGAGGTCAGTCTCAGAAATAGCCCCCACCTCCTGTCACTGTTGACAGAGGACAGAGGATCTGAGGGCAGCCTGCCTTGGTGACCAGTCCTCAGTGGGCCATGGGAAAACTCCGCTAGTTAGCACTGCTAGTTATGGCCTGGGTCCGCTGTGGCTCTGCAGCGGAAGAATGCACCACCCTGCTGGCAGATGCTAACTCCAGGAATGCAGAGGACCGCATAGCTGATCACTTGGGGCCAGTGGACTGAAGCAGCTGTGCAGTGAACCGTCATCTCCCTTCCACCTCTTTTGCATATTCCTCTTTACTAGTTCTGAGCAGAAAGTATATTTTGTAAAGAAAGTGCACCAGCAAACTAGGCCCAAGTAGGAGCTTCCTTCGTGACTCAAGTTCTTTCTCGTTCTGTTGATTTCATGAAGACATACTATCTTTTCACTGAATGAGAGAAGATTTAGGAATCAGGTAGCCCTGGGATTCTTAAGTTTTTAGAGTGTAATGCAGGGATGGTTATTCAGTTTTCAGAGTATATTTAGTGTTGCTTGGCTAAGGCAGCACATTTGGATGCTAGTAACTGTCAAGCTTGGGAAGCTTGGTTCTCTTTCCACATTGAAAATCCCCAGGGGGGGATTTAGGTGCTGTATGAACGGCCTGTCAAAGAGAAAACACTGGGAACCAGCAGTTTTGATTTTCACCTGTGATTCATATATTTTTACAGATCTCTTTTCTTCATTTTGAAATAATTCTGTTCCCTTTGCCCTTAGACGCTTGTTATCTTGCTCTCCCCCCTCCCTCTTTAGACTCCACATTCCTCCATCATGTTGTCATCGTTTCGTAAACGCAGAGTCCAGGTATTTGTCCAGCATGCAGATAATGTGTTGCTTTTTTGGTTTTGCCTGGCTTGCAGTGAAGACACGTTTGTGTCAGAAAAGTTGAATGATCCAAAGAGGGGGGGAAACCCTGCCTGCATGACCTTTCTGTTAAACAGATTGGTTAGAGGTTGTTTGGGGTTTTGGTGTTCCATGCCTAAAAGCCTATTTAAAATTCCCAAAGCGGGCCGGGGATTTAGCTCAGTGGTTCTGCTGCCTGCCTCGAAAGTGCAAGGTCCTGAGTTCGATCCCCGGTACCAAAAAATAAAAAAAATAAAAAATAAAAATTCCCAAAGCTTCTTGTTTTTCTCCTTTCCTCTCCTTCTCTTTAAGGCATGAATATATTAATTTCTTACAGCCATCCTGGTGTTTGCATGTAGTGTTTGCTGATTTTTCCTTGATGGCTGCTTGGTTCTTTAGAACCAAGGACTAAAGAGATTATCCTAGATATTTGGATAGATTATAATCAGAAAACATGTAATATAAGTAGTGTTTCTAAAATTTGACAGATACTATAAACTTGAGTTTGTTTCCTCTTTGGTTGATTTATTTCTTCTGTCACAGTCCCTGTAATGAAATGGAGCTTATGTTTTTATTTTTCCCTAAGCTCTGTATATTTATTTATAGTTTTTGAGTGTTTACTAAAATTGGACCTTTTTCCCCAAAAATGCTTAAAATGATTATTTTGATATCCAAAAATGAGAAATAAAAACTTTGGAAAATTTCTAGTGATTATAGGTGATAAATCCAAAACAGGCCCTTTTATAAGTCAGACTAATTATTTAAATGAGATTTATTAAAATGGGCCACATTATAACCTTTTCCTGTTTTGAATCTTAGTAACAGTATGTTGCACTTAAATGCCTTTCATCTGAATTTTTCAGGTTAAAAGGTAAGTAGCAGCAAGATAGTGTTTGGGAAGCATTCAGAAGTAAGTTTTCTCAGTGTTACTCTGCATTTCTGGATTTTGATGCAATGCAGTATGAATCTTTTGCTTTCTTAAAGCTAAGTCCTGCTTACCTTTGCAGAATTGCACTACCAAGTTGAGATGAATTAATCATCTTGAAGGCTGACAAACACGGATCCACAATCCTGAATGGAATGTGGTTTATGTAAAAATATTTGTTGTTTTTATTCATGGTGCTGGAAGTCTTTATGTATTATGTACCTCTCTGCTTCCCATCTAAAATCTGCAGCTGGGCCGGGGATTTAGTTCAGTGGTGCCAAGCCTGCCTTGCAAGTGCAAGGTCCTGAGTTCGATCCCTGGTACCCCACCCCACCCCAAATCTGCAGCTAAGCTGGTTTTGAGTTAATTCGTTTGACCTGAGAATCCACTGTTAAACACAGTTGTATGAGTACTAACCAATTCCTTGGTAGTGTGTTCACGGTGGGGAGGAGAAAAGGGGGAGCCCTTCCACACCCATGGACATACATAGTTCTCTTGCTTTGCAAGTCTAAAGTTTGGTAATAGGCTGGCTTTCTAAGCCATATCAAAAAAGTATTGTCAGTTTTGCACATTTGGGCTCTGAGTAGTTTTTATGAATTTTTCCATAGAGCCAAATGATCCCTTTATCCTATTAGTGTCTAATAAAATCCTTTTTTTTTTCCCTCAAAACATTGTAGTTCTGCCTGAAAATTGGCATTCATTTGGTAGTAGTCCAAATGCCTCTTAACATCCAGCACCTTCATTTTGCTAAAAGAATGGCAATCCCAATGCTCTGTAATAGAGACTCCTTTCTTTAGTATTTATTTATTGTGCTGGGGTTTGAACTGAGGTGCTCTACCACTGAGCTACCTCCGCACCAGCGTTTTTTTCCCTTCGAGACAGTGGCTGGAATCACAAGTGTGCACGCACTACTGTGCCTGATTTAGAAACTCTCATGTCTGCTGTTTCTTCTCTTTTGAGATTCCTCAGAGAAACGTGGTTGCTGGATTCTTCCACTCTCTAAGATGTGTGTGAAGGTGTCCTGAACCACTCACTGTGGGTGGGTGTCATGTTCGCAGAGCCCAGATTATTTGACCTTTGGTTTGAAAATGTTTGCATCTGCAGTCTGTCCTGTTGCTCAGCACAGTGTGGTTCCCACCCAGTGCCTCTACCTGCTCCCCACGTAGATATAGTCCCTCCCTGTACGTGGCATGTAGCTTCCGTAGATTGGGTAAAGGCATTTTGAAATTCCCTGTGTGCCGAGAACTCCTCACACAGTGGTCTCTTGGCCCTCATCAGGAAGATAAAGACAGTCCTATCTAACCTCCTTTGTAGGAATTGGTTTCAGTTGATGTGTGGAAGTTTGTATTGGATATGAGGAACCTCTCTCAGGCATGTTATATCTTTGGATTGAATTAGAAATTTCTAGTTAAACTTCATATCTTTAGAACGTGCTCTTCCTTCCCAGAGATATGGCAGCGGTGTAAGAATGCTGACAAGTCCTTTTTATTTATGACAATAGGGGACATACTTGTAATTCCTGCTTCATCCCAGAGATCAACCCACATCACTCACTGAATGCTGCAGTGAACATTTGCTGCGTTGCAGCATTTATAAATAGCCTGCATCTTCAGTCTTCTTTAATATTTGCAAAAATAGGAGCTTTTCCTTAAATGAAACACTGTACTTAGACATATACACAATGTACTTAGCACTTCGCTCCCCCTCCCTGTCTCTGTGTACAGGGATTTGATTGGCAGAATCAGAGCTGGTGGGCTGCTTTGAGATAAGCAGCTAATGACTGCACTCCTAGGAAGTCTCTGTTGCCGTTTAACGAGAGGAGTGGACAGATAGGCTGGTCAGGTGGAGATTGTTTAATGGCACATTTCCCAGATTTCCACTCCTCATGGGGTGTTAATCTCACAAGTCCAGGAAGGGCCTGGAACATTCTCTGTGGGGTGGGCCTTATCAGACCACTGCATATTGCCAGGGCAAGGGCAGGGTTCTGTAGCCTGCAGCCTTAGTCGTGGAAGGAATCTGGCACACACAGGCAGGTTTGAGAAATTCCACTAACCCTCTGACATAGTTTTGGCTGAGGGTCTTTGGATGGTGACATGTTTGAAAAATGAAACATTTCCCATGTTTAGTGTAGTCTATGGAAATGACCCTTTTAGGAGCAAAAGGAAACTGGGACTCTTGTAGATAAACTAGAGCCAGCTCTCTGTCGCATTAAGAAGGGGAACCTCTCATTAACCCATAATCTTTCTATTGTCCCCTGTAAAAATCTGAATGCGACTGCAGTGTGAGCATATGGGTGACTTTCAGATGTCCGGCTCCCAGAGACAGCCAGTTGTGACTTGGCAAAGTTCCCACCCACTGACATCAGCTGATCCACTGCAGGAAAGAAAAGTCCATTATTGCCTGACCAAAGCACTTGGTATAGAATTGACTTGTTCTACTTCACTGGGGTGACAAAGAGGGCCTTTTAGGTTGGTTAACTTCAGCAGGGCCCCACCCTGGATTGGTAGGGGTAGATGGGCCAGCTGGGCCCACAGGAGACTTGCTCCGGTGGTACCTGGCAGCCTGGTGATGGAGATTATTTTTTCCTTCATAAAGAACTGCTTCCAAGTAAGATTTCTTTTGTGATTTTCAAAGCAGCAAAAGGCTTTTTTTAGAAATGCAGTGAATCAGTGATAGGAGACAGGTCAAATACCATACACTTTAACCCTGAAGACTTCAGATGTCTTTCAGGTACTTCTGTACAGTGTCGTTATTCTGATGAGAAAATTTTGTAAGCAAGCAAATTAGATACTTGATTTCCTGATGTTTTTCCATCTTAACTAATTTCCTGGCGGTGAGAACAACGGAAATGTATAAATAATTGTAACCCTCATTTTTGTTTTTGTTTTTTTTGGTATCGGGGATCGAGCTTGGGTCCTTGAGCTTGTGGGGCAGGTGGCAGAACCACTGAGCTAAATCCCTGGCCCACCCTTGTTGATTTTTTTCAGTGCTTAATACATCCTCGCCCTATTTCCCTCCACGTGAGAATGGAAAAATAAGAGAGTGAATAAATAGCCACCAATAAGGAGTACGTTGGCTCTAGTCATGTTAAAATCCCCTGGTTCTTGTATGCTCAATCTAGGAGCCAGAGGATCCTGGATCACCCTGCTCTCGGCAACTTGCTTACTAGATTACCTGAGTCTCCTGACTACTTAATTATAGAGCAATGCCTGGGTGAGGTGGCATGTGCCTCTAGTCCTGAGGCAGGAGGTTGCTTTACCCCAGGATTTCAAGGACAGCCTGGGCAATAGGGCAAGAAGTCATCTCCTTAAAAAAAAAAGAAAAAACAATAAAAGTAATAGTAGTTTCTGTATTTCCAAGTTCACAATGTAGTTGACTCTTTTAATACGAGTCAGGTCCTGAGTTCTGCGTTCTGAAAGTAAGAT
Organism: Heterocephalus glaber; assembly: GCF_053883595.1. Classification (NCBI taxonomy): domain Eukaryota; kingdom Metazoa; phylum Chordata; class Mammalia; order Rodentia; family Bathyergidae; genus Heterocephalus; species Heterocephalus glaber. The sequence goes on along the minus strand of NW_028258316.1, from coordinate 6,388,020 downwards.
GTAGTCTTTAAAAAATATTTTTTAGCCAGGCAGGCATGGTGGCTCACACCTGTAATCCCAGCACTCAGGAGGCTGAGGCAGGAGGATTGCTGAGAGTTTGAGGCTAGCCTGAACTACATAGCGAGACCCTGTACCAGGGATTGAACTTGTGATGCAGTGACTTCACAGAGGCCAAGGAATTCACCGGAGACCTTGAAAGACTTGTGTGACACTAAGTGGTAGAGTTGGCAGCAAGGAAGGAGCACTGTGCTCCTGCCATAGGGACATTTGGAGCTGCGCAGTTGACCTTGCCAAGGTGAGCTGTGGCTGGTGGAGACCCCTGCAAGGTGAACCCGGGAGGCCTATGGGCCTGTGGAAAGCACACTGGCAATAGTAGGAACGAGGCTGGACTGTCAGTAGTAATTAAGGATTGCTACAGAGACTGTGCTCAGCAGACTTAGTTTCTTAAGGTCATCTGTTTTTGCCTTTGAGGACTTGGGATGTTTTGTTGTTGTTGGTTTTTGTTTTTTTTGTTTTTTTTGCTGTACTTGGGATTGAACTCAGGGCCTTCTCACTGAACTACATCTAGCCCTTTTATTTTTATTTTGAGACAGGGTCTAGCTAAGTTGGCTAGGCTGGGCTTGGACTTGTGATCCTCCTGCCTCCACCTCCCAGAGTGCCAGGATTGTAAGTGTGTGCCACTATCCCCAGCTTCAAGGTGTTTTAAAAACCTTAAAGCTTTAGGTTGCAGGTGTAGCTCAGTGGTAGAACTCTTGCCTAATATGCAGTTCGATTGCCAGCCCTGCACAAAAACCCCAAGAAAACAAGTATCTTCTCTACTGAGGATACAAAGCCCTGCCTTCCCAACTTTGTTTCCCAAGGTCCTGCCCTGTGCTGGTGAGGAGAGCAGCTGCTTTCTAGGGGACATGCCAGGCAGCCAGTCCAAGACTGGTCATCCAGACTGATTCATGTCAGTGACAGTTCGTCCCATAGCCTCACTCATCATGTTCTGTTTGCCATTCCTGTCTCCAGTCTCGCATTTACCTGGGTAGATGGCACTTTTCCCATATGGGAAGGGAAAGCTTCATTCCGGGGCCCTCTCCCCAGCTCTTCCACATGAACACCCAGGATAGCCTCAGTCATTCATTCAACAAGCATTTCTTAATGACCTCTCTGTCGGGCACAGATTAGGTTGTCCAGGCTAAGCATACAGTGGGGAATATGTGCAAGTGGTTTGCCGGTCTGCAGGAAGTGTGCTTGCATCTGAAAAGAAGACGAGGGGACATTGAGTACAGTTTAGTAAGAACACAGGGTCCTGCCGTTTACTCATGTTGGCTGGGTGTTGAGGTGTAAATAGTTACCAAGGCAGAGAGGAGCTGGCCCATTCTAGGCCAAAAAACAATCATGTGAAAATGGCTTGGAATTCATGGAGTCTTGTAATTCACAGAAGAAAGATTGCTGTGTGTCAAGAGGGTGAAGCGTGGGTGAGATGGTACCGGGCAGGTGTGTTGGGCCAAGTGGGGGAAGGTCCTGCTTAAAGAGGCAAATTCTGGGGCTGGGGATTTAGCTCAGTGGTTTTGCCACCTGCTGTGTAAGCACAAGGACCCGAGTTTAATCCCCGGTACCAAAAAAAAAAAAAGGCAAATTCTTCCTCTGTTAGAAGGGAGCTGGAAAGGTTTGGGAGTGATGGGACAAAGAATATTTCTGTTCATGGTTAAAATAAATCAGTCTATGTGGAAAACAGTTATACAACAGAAGACCTTGTGGCTATGTGGAGTGTGATTTTGGAGGCATGACAAGAAGGCCGTGTCGCCCCATGGCCCTTTGCAGGGAAGGGGTCTCTTCACACAGAGGTCGCCCTCAGATGATGAGGTGACATAGACCTCACATGCTGTGACCTTCAGGCAGGGTGCAGGCAGCAGTTCAGCGACCCCAGCCCCGCTTCTCAGCCTGCTCATGCTCTTCAGTAGCTGGGGCAGGCAGTGGGGTCCTGGGATGAGCTCCCGTGTCTCTCGGTATCACTATTTCTGTATCTCTCTTGTACATTATGGAGCAGTATCTGGAAGAGACCATTACACTCACTGGGTAGCCCCTTTCTAGGCTGTAACCTGCAAGGGATGGTAAACCCCTGCCATTGTCAGACACAGCAGGAAACCGAGGTACAAACTGGAAAGTGGATTGTGCGCATATTGCTGACGAATTTAGAAGCTTTTTTTCATTAATCTATTTACCTTTGTGGTCCTTAATTCCTGATAAGATCAAATAGTCTGCAGTGCTACAGAAACGGTCAAGTTCTCTTTTTGATATTAAATTTGGCAAAACTGCACAGAAAACCAATGGTATAAAGCTGGGGCAGGTTGAGTGCTACAGGAGAGCACCCCATCCAGTCAGCCTGCATTTGCAGTGAAGTGAAATTGATGCTGGCCCTACGCATCCTCTTTGCTTTCCAAAATAACAGGTAGACATTAAGTGGGGAAAATGTTTCTCATACACCCCATCCAAGGTGTACTTTGATTTGGTTTCTTTCTTTGTTTCTTTTTTTTTTTGGTATCGGGGATCAAACTCGGGACCTGGCACTTGCAAGGCAGGTGGCAGAACCACTGAGCTAAATCCCCAGCCCCCCCCTTTAAAAATTTTTATTAATCCGTATTTGCCATACATAACAATTACCTTCATCATTGGAACATGCACATAACACATCTCAGCTCTTTTACCAGGTTTTCTTTTCATTATGCACATTCAGATAAAACTAAGCCTATACTTTCTGTCCCTTTCCCTGACTATGTGATAGTCTGAAGATTTGTATGGTTGATGTTTTGGAGTAACAGAGATCAGATGCTTTGGATAAACTCTGTTTCTTCTTTTATTTATTTATTTTTTGGTACCGGGGATCGAACTTGGGACCTTGGGATTGTGAGGCAGGCGCTGGAACCACTGAGCTAAATCCCCGGCCCAAATTCTGTTTCTTATTGATGCTAAGGACTCAAGTTACTTTATAGTCAGTACTTTCCTTGAATATTAGGCCGACATCTGGAAAAATAGCAAACCTGATTTTTTTTTTTTTTTCTTGAGACAGGATCTTGCCATGTAGTTCATGCCTTGAACTCTTTTTGTGTAGCCCAGGCTGACAACCCTCCTGCCTCAGCCTCCCAAGTGCTTACAGGCAACAAACCTGATTTAAATAAGAGTAAATTCATTCTAATCTCCTGCCCCATGAAATGCAAAGACCAGAGGAAAAGACTTTTGAATGAGCTTATCAGTAATTCTCTGAATACCAATATTGATGTTTCCTTTGAATTCTTGCCTCACAGTTTTTTTTTGGTACCAGGATCGAACTCAGGTTCTTCCCCTTGCGAGGCGGGCGAGGGAACCACTAACTAAATCCCCAGCCCTCTCCTTTGAAGTCTTAAGCCCTTATGAAATTGACAGTTTCCACACATCTTTTCCATTTTGTTATTTCATTGCCATGTTGACTGGGCCTCCTCTGTGGACCCCAGGAGGTAGGAAGGTGTTTTGTGGAGTGAATAGTTGTTTTGTTTTTTTCCTTCTGGTCCTGGGGATTGAACCCAAGGCCTTTGTGCTAAGCTACATCTTCAGCCTGTTTTTATTTATTTGAGAAAGGGTCTTGCTAAGTTGCCCAGGGTGGGCTCAAATACGTGGTCCTCCTGCCTCAGGCTCTCAGAGTTCTGGGGTTACAGCTATGTGCCATCATGCCCAGCTCTGAACAGCTATTTTTAAATAGAGGGTTTGGTTGTTTGATCCTTAGGAGGGGCCGCCTTCTGGGTTCATTTGTCTGCTACGGGATCTGATGCTTCTCTCTTGCCTTCAGAGAGCCTTATTCCACAGAGTCTGTCTTGGTGTCCTGGTATACTTATCTCAGGGCATTCTGTCTTTTCAGAAAATGGACCCAAGCGGGGTCAAGGTGCTGGAAACAGCAGAGGACATCCAGGAGAGGAGGCAGCAGGTCCTGGACCGGTACCATCGCTTCAAGGAGCTCTCAACCTTGCGGCGTCAGAAGCTGGAAGATTCCTATCGATTCCAGTTTTTCCAAAGAGATGCTGAGGAGCTTGAGAAATGGATTCAGGAAAAACTTCAAATTGCATCCGATGAGAATTACAAAGACCCAACCAACTTGCAGGTGTGTCTGATCTCCCCAAGATTACTACCAGAACTCAAGAGCCCAAGTGTCATTGCCCAGAAAGTTAGGCAGCAATCAGGCAGCAGGAGAACACAGATCAGGGCCCGGGATTTAGCTCAGTGGCACCTCGCCTGCCTTGCAAGCTCAAGGTCGAGTTTGATCCCTGGTACCAGGAAAAAAGAAAAAAGAGAGAACACAGATCCGACGCAAGGTGGCACCAGCTCACTGTCCTGAAGCTCCTCGTGCATTAGGAAGGGTGAATGAATGTGGGGCCTTGGAAACATTAACTTTTCTTTTCTGGATGCTTTTTTTGTTTTTGTTTTGAGACAGGGTCTCACTGTGTAATTCAGGCTGGTCCTGAACTCACTATGTAGTTCAGGCTGGCTTTGAACTCGTGGCGATCCTCCTGCCTCAGCCTCCCAAGTGGTGAGATTGCAGGCATGCCCCACCATGCCCAGCTTCTCTGGAAGCTTTAAATTGATGGTTCTTAAACAGTTGTCTTGAAACCACTGGTAACCCAAACATTATTCAGGAAAAATCTGAGTTCTACTCTTGGACTGTGAATTTTTGAGAAAGGGATGCCACCAGTCTTGTTGGCAAAAATTCATAGTCATGAATCCCTGCAAGACTTGTTGGGAAGTCTTATTAAAAGCGAAACGTGGGCCGGGGATTTAGCTCAGTGGTTTCCCCACCTGCTGTGCAAGTGCAAGGACCCAAGTTCAGTCCCCGGTACCAAAAAAAAAAGCGCAAAACGTAGCCTGAATTGTATAACATTTAAATTATAATAATTTTATAATTATTTAATTTACAAATTTAGGAGAAAGCCTTTTTTTTTTCATTGAAATTTTCTTTTGCTGGTGCTAGGGATCCAACCCAGACCCTTGTGCATGTTCAGCAAGAACTCTGCCACTGAACTATATCCCTATTCTTCTCGTTGATTTTGATTTGTGTTTGTTTTGAGGCAGGGTCTTGCCATGTAGTTCAGGCTGGCCTTGAACTCACTGTGTAGGCCAGGCTAGCCTGAACTCATGGTAATCTTCCTGCTTCAGCCTTCCCAGTGCTGGGATTACAGGTGTGCGCCCCTACACCTGACTATTTTGGTGAAAGAGTTTTTAAGAATATTATTTTGGTAGCAAGTGGAACAGTAGTTGGGCCTGAGGTAGTTTCTGTACTACACCCACATAGTGTAAGATGAGAGAACTGTGAGTGTTGGTTAAGGTGCAATGCAGGCCCCTTCCCAGCTCAGTTTTTTTTTCTGGTAGCAGGAATCGAACTCAGGACCTTCCTCTTGTGAGGCAGGTGAGGTGCCACTGAGCTAAATTCCCGGTCCCTTAGTTCAGTTTTTTTTTGTTTGTTTGTTTGTTTTTGGTTTTTTTGGTTTTTTTTTTCCTTAGTTCAGTTCTTGATGACAGGAGGTATTGAGAAGCAAAATGTAGGTAGGAGCAGGGCGTGACTTCTGTAGCAAACAGAACAGTGTCAGGTTGTGAGTATGGGTGAGAGTAGATAATGTGTGCTGAGATGACTGACATTCGGGTTCTGTAGCCACGTAAGGCCTCATTTCCTGTCAACAGTAAAAGTAGGATATTCTGTAGCATCTTCCATCTGAAAGGGTAGGAGGCCACATGGGTCCAGCTTTCAGAAGGCCAGGAGAGATGAGTCTGAGCCCTGGAGAGTGGATGACATGCTGAGTGGGGCCTCCCTGACAAGAGGGGTGGGACTGAAGAGGGGAGGAATGATGGGCTCACTTCATGGTCCCCCACCAGGGAAAGCTTCAGAAGCACCAGGCCTTTGAAGCTGAAGTGCAGGCCAATTCTGGAGCCATCGTCAAGCTGGATGAAACTGGAAACTTGATGATCTCTGAAGGCCATTTTGCATCGGAAACCATCCGGGTGAGTGTGGTTCCTGCCTGGCATGGAAGGCCTTGCCAGGGAGGAGGGAAGGAGTGTGGAGCCAGGCTTGCATGTCAGTTTGGGTTCCCAGAAGGATAGGATTTTCCAGCTTTTTAGAGGGTCTGTAGTCACCTCAAGGAGTTGCCCACATCCTGCCTTTGAAATCGAATTCACCATGAATGTAAATCAGTGTTGGCTTACTCAATGGGGAATGAACGTGCTTCTGGTAGAACATACTGGAGTGTTACTACACATTAAAGAGTGTGTGAATGAACTCTTAGCAGATGGTAATTGGACAGGGGAGCATATGAAGGAAACCAGTGAATGTGGGGGTTAAGTTACAAAGATAAAGAGGGACAGCCAGCACTCCTAGAGAAGGTTCTCTGTTGGAGGCATTGCCGTCTACATCTTGGTGCTTTGCCCTGGGTGAGGTTGCCAGGTGTAGACTGCAGCCAGGAGAAATCTAGCTATGAGGAATGACTTGTGGCACTTGTTGGTCTATGATGTGGTGATGTGGCTGACTTTAAGGTAGGTGGCCTAAAACTTTTAGGGCTGGCTTGTTTTGGAGTCAGGATAATAATGATTGTTCTCTGCCTTGTTTCATATTTCTAATACCAGAGGATGAAGGGAAAACCCTTCCTTATGATGAGCGTGCACCCTGAGTTTCTTAGGAGTGGACAGCTCCTACCTGTCTTTGATGTCTTCATACCTACCTGTGTGTCTTGTTTGGTTCCATGTCCCCAAAGCCATGTTCCATGGAGGACCCAGCTTTTTCTAGGCCTTTCCCTGTCAAGCAGTCCCAAAGACTTAGATGAAAGCTGCGTTCTTCAGCCTCAGCTAGAAATGTTGCATCCTCCTCGATTCCCTGCTGACCATCTTGAAGGTTTCATGCTCTCAAGATCCAGGCTAGTGGTTTTCAGCAATAAATATTTGCTGGCTTACGTTTGTTCTGCTGTATTCTGCAGTTGTATTGAAGACTTGTAATTAGCTTTGAGCTTATGATTAATAATCATTAACTATTACTAGTAATAACTGTAAGTAGGAAATAAAAATGAGTTCCAAATACATGACCTACTGCTTAATTATATTGAACCATTTGGGTGATATAATGCATGCAATTAAATACAAATACTTATCTCCCCATTTTCCCACTGCTTTGTATACAGTCTTACAGTAAGTGAAATCAGCCTGCTTATTACTTTCCTGATAGAGGGAATGGGGCTGATTGGTAGTCACCTAACCAGATCACAGGTGGGAGCATGAGGAATAGACCAAATGTTCCAATGATGAATCTGACTTTGTTCATGTCTGTTAGTACCCCTCTGTCCTGTTTAGAGATCTTGTTAAAGCAACATTAAAAATATTGTTAACTACTGTTTATTGAGCAGCTATTAGTAGCTATTAATGGACAAGCACTTTGCTAATTCTGTAGAATGATTTTTTTTTTTTTTTTTGGTACTGGGGATTGAACTTGGGTTCTTGATGCTTGCAAGGCAGGCGGCGGAACCACTGAGCTAAATCCCCGGCCCACCTTTGCTAATTCTGATTCTCATAATAAATTCGCAAGGTGGCCAATATGGAAGGGTAGAAACTAAGGCTCAGAATTTTGAGTGACCTGCCCACAGTCCCACATCTATTAGATGACACAGCTAGAATTTCAGCCTGGACCTTCTGCCAGTAACAACTTATTGTCCCCCTCCACTTGTATTTTATTCCTTCCTTCTTCAATGACTGCCACCAGTGTCTCTGAAAGCTTTGTCTGCTGGCTCCATCCCTGTTGAGAAATCCACCTGAGTGAGCTGGGCTTTCTTCTCCATCCTGTGCTCTGGGTCCTTCTGAAATGCACCTGCTCCCTGCCCACTCACGCTGTCCAACAGGAGGAGGCCTGTAAAGCTGGACTCTAACCGACAGAATTAACGAGATTAGATAGACAGGCATGGGAAACTAGCTCCTGTACCAGAACAGGCCGCGCCTGAGTGTTGAGTGTGTGAGGTTGCAGCTTGTGAGGCTGACAGCAGATCTGAGCGGTTTCTCCCTGGTCCTCCTACGTCTTGATGTGAGCACGGAGCCCTGGCTTGCACCCAGTTCCCATGGTGATCCCACCTTGGCAGTTTGTCCCTAGTTCCGCAGCTCCATGTGGCAGGCAGCCGTAGCGTGCAGGAAGATGGGTGGGCTGGAGGCTATGTCTGTCCTCTGTAACCTGTGTGTCACTGGTTTAGACTTTCACACCATACCGGACGGCATGGCGCCCCATAGTCACCGCCACCCACATTGGGTCCCACATCCGAGTAGGTGGAGTATTGGCGTGCTGCTGTTTGCCGTGGAGTGGAATGCTGTCACTTCTGTCTGTGGGGCCACCCATGCCCACAGGCAGAAGTGACTTGTGTGAGTGCCCGTCTCCCTGCTGCTTTCTCTCTGAAACATCCATCCCTGTTTTGAAGAGACTCCACCCACGCTGACTGTCCCCTGGCTTTCAGGTTTTTTTTGCTGGGAGTGGCACTTAGTGACGGGTGGATCCCAGATTCCATCTCATTTCTGCTCTGTTTGAGCCTTTCTGTTTGGTTTCCCTCTGCCTTTCCTGTGAAACTCCCCGTGTCTTGGGTGGGGGTAACCACGGCCTACGCACAGCCCTGAGGCTGCAGTGCTCCTCAGGTCCCTGCTTCTTAGTCCTCACTGGGCCTGTGGTATGAGCACCCAAAGATGCTGAGGTAAAGTTTGAAATAAGCCTCACTTTTGTTTTTTGTACCAGGGATGGAACTCAGGACCTTGCGCTTGCCAGTCAGGTGCGGTGCCACTGAGCTACATTCCCCAGCCCAAGCCTCACTTTTGAGATGTTGTGTTTGACCACTGTCTTTTCACAGATGCTCCCAATCTTTGCCAGAAATCGTTTTAATAGCTGATGACATTATAGGACCCCGCCTCCTCTCCTTGTAGCCTAAGATTTTCCTGTTGTCTTCGTAATCTTTCTGTGTATGATAGCTAAGACCTCTTGCTTTGTTTTGTTTTGCTTTTGTCCTCTCGCCTCCAGTAATTCAAAGTACAACCTTCAGTCCGTCATTTTTGCTCAGTTTCCACATTAATTCTGTTTTGTTTTTTTGTTTTGTTTTGAGACAGAGTCTCACTCTGGCTGGCCTTGGACTCACTGTGTAGCCCAGACTAGCCTCAAACTTGCTGGTGATTCTCCTACATCAGTCTCCTGAGTCACATTAACTCTTCATCTTTCCTCCCCCACTAATCTCCTGACCTGGGAATCCCACCTTAATAATTATTAATACTTTAATAATTAATAATATTGATTATATAAGATGCAGGCAATAATTATAATTGAATAATTTCCTTGAAGTAAGCTAGAAAAACATACCTATGAAAGGTCCATTATTTCATAACTTTTAAGACTAAGCAAAGCCCTCTGATGCATGTACTCTTTTTTACTCTCAGTTAAAGTAAGATTTCCTCTCAGGTTAGGGATTATCTTTTTTTTTTTTTTGGTACTGGGGATCAAACTTGGGACCTTTTTTTTATATATATATATTTTTTATTTTTATTATTTTTTCCCCATTAACTTTATTGGTACATTTTAGCTATAAAATACAGTTACATTCATCATTGGGATCTTGTACTATTACATGAGTCTCTTGGTTCTTATTTTTTTTCCCCTTCCTATGCCCTCCCTTCACCCCCTCCACCCTTCCCTATTTGCAAAGACCTTGTTTCCATTTTTTTCCTCTTCTCATATTTTTTCCTTTCCCTTTTTTCCCTTCCCCTACCCCTCCCAATTCCCCTGCTCTTTTAGACCTTTTCTTCCTGTTACACAATATCCAAACTTGGGACCTTACACCTGCAAGGCAGGCAGCAGAACCACTGAGCTAAATCCCTGGCCCAGGATTATCTTTTTAAAAGAGCTTTATTCAGAGCCCAAGAGGTTGGCCGGATCCCACAGAGCCAGTTGTAAGGCAGTTGAGAGTGATTTTTTGCCCTCCAGACTCGTTTGATGGAGCTGCACCGCCAGTGGGAATTGCTTCTGGAAAAGATGAGGGAGAAGGGAATCAAACTGCTGCAAGCCCAGAAGTTGGTGCAGTATCTTCGGGAGTGTGAGGACGTGATGGACTGGATCAACGACAAGGTGTGTGTCCAGCTGGGTGGGATGCAGAGAGGCAGGGTGGGCCTGCTGTCTCAGCTGCTCTCCAGCACCTCCTGTGCTCTGCCTTGGGAGCCTGGGTCCCAGGTACTGTGAGGGTGCTATGAGAGCCCTGAAATCAGCAACTGCACACAAAGCTGTATCCACTGAAGCCCCTGCCTGGTGCCTCTGTTGCATACTAAGTCTCTGAGAACCTCTGCTCCCAGCTGCTGGCTGGTGACCCCACTCTGTTTCCTGCTTGACTAGGAAGCAATTGTGACTTCAGAGGAGTTGGGCCAGGACCTGGAGCATGTGGAGGTTCTGCAGAAGAAATTTGAAGAGTTTCAGACAGACCTGGCTGCTCATGAAGAAAGAGTTAATGAAGTGAACCAGTTTGCTGCCAAGCTCATCCAGGTAACTGACAGACTGCTAGTGCTCCTCGCCGCATCTCCTGTCAGCCCTCCAGCATCTCAGGGTCCATATTTGCTGAGCGAATCTTTTTATAAGTGTGTCTGAGTTTTGTTTAGCTGTGCGGAACACCCTGTACTGATGACTCCTGAATGGGAATGTGCTTTTGAACTGTGGCCTTGGGCAGGAAGGGCAGAGTTCATTTGATCTGTTTCTTCCTCCCACTTTTGGGCAGGTGGGGTGAGGCTTTTGCTGGGCTGCTGGATCTGGGCCTCCAGGTTTCTCAGACGAGGGTGTGGTAGGGAGTGCCTGCTTGGTATTGGCAGCCATGCACTGGGCCTTTTGCTCCTCCTAACCTTTCCTTTTTTTTTTTTTTTTTTGGTACTGGGGATCGAACTTGGGTCCTTGCACTTGTGAGGCAGGGGGTGAAACCACTGAGCTAAATCCCCAGCCCCTCCTTTCCTTTTCGATTGAAGACTCTCTGGGTTCCCTGGGGTACCTCGGGGACCTTGTGATGGACAGGGTCCCCACTGGTAGCTCTGGAGCCATGAAGTGGGGAGACAGCCCCTCTGCGATGCTCCTCTGCAGTTCTGGGAACTGCTTTTCACTCTCCCCTTCTGCTGTGGAGCTCAGCCTGCTCTAAGACTTCAGATAGTAGGAAGGAAGCTTTTGCTTTGGGGTAAATGTTTGTTGAGGGGCATGGATTTCAAATTTTTCTGGTTAGCAATTAGGTAAAGAATAGCCAGTTTGCCTCAGAAATGCCTGCTGACCTGGCATTCCCGCCCCATCCCAGCACTGTGCTGGAGAAGAGCGGACTGACCACGCCCACGATCTCATTGCCTCTCCTTAGCTGATCTCTTTAATTAAAACAAAGTAATAAAGCATGCTTGGTGGGAGGATACTTTTAACAAAATGTCAGCAGTCTAAAACCAGAACAAACCCTTGCGCCCTGAGAATGGTGTGAGTGGGCAGGAGTGCTCATCGGAAATGCCAGGCTTGGAGCACTGGGCCAGTGAGTGCAGAGGTGAGCCTCGCACAGAGCTGGAGCCCAAGCATTGGTTAACATCTGGCGCAGATGCACAGGACCTCTTGCAGACCACCTGCACTACCCAAGGGACACACAGCACTCTCCCCGTTCACATAAGGAGAAGCGCTCTCTTGAGTTGCTAGTCTCATCATTTCACATGGAAAACTACTGGGCCAGGGATTTAGTTCAGTGGTTCTGCCACCTGCCTCACAAGTACAAGGACCTGAGTTTGATCCCTGGTACCAAAAAAAAAACACACATGGAAAACTACTAATTGTTCCCTGGAGGGTTTTTTTGTTTTTTTTTTTCTGGTACCGGGGATCGAACTGGGGTCCTTGCACTTCCCTGGAGTTTTCTTCAGAACAATGAAGCTTTGGCCACACAGATGCATGAAGGAACCAGGCCCAGGGTTACTAGTTAGAGGGGCCAGAGCTGGCGGACAAACCTGGTCTCTTCTGCCCTTTGTTTAGGAACAGCACCCTGAGGAGGAGCTGATCAAGACCAAGCAGGATGAAGTGAATGCTGCCTGGCAGCGGCTCAAGGGCCTGGCTCTCCAGAGACAGGGGAAGCTGTTTGGGGCAGCTGAGGTGCAGCGCTTTAACAGGTACGACCCAGCGAGGCTTTGCACACCAGGCATCTCCTGAGAGAGCTCGGGAATGTCTGTGGCCCGAGGGCTCCTGCACAGGTGTCATGACTGGGTCACTGTGTTTCCAGGGATGTGGATGAGACCATCAGCTGGATTAAGGAGAAGGAGCAGCTGATGGGCTCGGACGATTTTGGACGAGACCTAGCAAGTGTTCAGGCCCTGTTGCGGAAGCACGAGGGTCTGGAGAGAGACCTTGCTGCCCTAGAGGACAAGGTGGGTTTTGGGAGCAGCTGACTAAGCAAGTTCCAAGGGTCGCTGCATGGCTCTGACAAGAGCGTGTCTCTAGGTTAAGGCCCTGTGTGCAGAGGCCGACCGCCTGCAGCAGTCCCACCCTATGAGCGCCAGCCAAATCCACATGAAGCGAGAGGAGCTGATCGCCAACTGGGAGCAGATCCGCACACTTGCGGCAGAGAGACACGCACGGCTCAACGACTCGTACAGGTGGGAGCATCCTCCGGGGCTCACCAGCCAGTGTCCCCTGCTCTGGTGTAGAGGGGGGATGCAAAGGGAGGGATCAGGTCTGTGTCCTGTGGACCCTGCCAGGTACCTCATGCTAAGAAAATGCAGCCCACCTTTTCTCACCTGCATTTATGTTTGCTTGGAGACTTTCAGCTATGTACTTTTACTTCATAAGTGCTTTCATCTTCTCTTACTTCACTGTGACTGATAGGAATGGAGCTATCGAGCAGAGCATGGTGGTTCACACCTGTAATCCCTACGCTCTGGAGGCTAAGGCAAGAGAATCACAAGTTCAAGCCCAGACTGGGCAACTTAGAGACTTAGTGACAGCCTGTCTCAGAATTTTTTCTTTTGGTACCGGGAATCAAACTTGGGACCTTGCGCTTGTGAGGCAGGTAGTGGAACCACTGAGCTAAATTCCCAGCCCTCAAAATTTTTTAGAAAGGGGGGTGGAGTGGGGAATGCAGCTGGAGATGCAGTGCTAGAGATGCAGCTCAGTCCAAAGGCCCTGGGTTTAACCCCTAGTACTACAAGGGGGGAAAAAATGGAAATGTCTGCAGAGAGTCATGTGAAATATCCTATTAAAATAGAGTAAATTGCTGAGTGTGGTAGAGGATGCCTGTAATCCCAGCACACCCGGGAGGCTGAAGCAGTAGGAGCACTGCAAGTTCCAGGCCAGCCTGGGCTACATAGTGAGTTCAAGACCAGCCTGACCTACATAGCAAAACACTCTCAACGCCCTCTTCCCCCAGCACAAAAAGCAAGTATTAGGAAGGAAAAGAATGCTTTTTACTGATCTGGTGTTTGACCCTGGAAATAGCAAGTAGTTTAACATGTGGAACAGTGACCAGCCTGGGCAACACAGCCAGACTCCATCCCAAAAAACACATAAAAATGTATGTGGGAAAAGGTTGGGGCTTTATAGTGATGGGCAGAACCTACATTTTATTTGGTTTTTTTTTTTGTTTTTTGGGGGGTTTTTTTGGGGACCGGGGATCGAACTCAGGACCTTATGTTTGCAAGGCAGGCACAGTGCCATTGAGCTAAATCCTTGGCCCAGCACCTACGTTTTAAAGGATTGACTTCAGCCTGGGAACTGCAAGGTCCTGAGTTCGATCCCCAGTACCAAAATAAAAAGGATTGACTTCAGCCTTGTCTTGCTTTCCTTTCAGTCTAGGTTGGGGAAAGTTTCTGTTTCCCAGGACGATGGTGTACAATTTGTTTCCTTTGAGAATGTAGATTTCCAAGCTTCAGGGAGGCCGTCTTCCCCCTGCACCCTCCCCCAGCAAGAGCTAATGACACAGCTTTGTTTCCCAAGGCTCCAGCGCTTCCTTGCTGACTTCCGAGACCTCACCAGCTGGGTCACTGAGATGAAAGCCCTCATCAATGCGGACGAGCTCGCCAATGATGTGGCTGGGGCTGAGGCCCTGCTGGACAGACATCAGGAGCACAAGGTAACCTCGCCAGGGGCTCCCGGTACCATATGTCAGTACCTCACATTCATGACGCTGGGAGCGAGTGCGGGAATGCTATTCACAGGGGCCCCCTTGGTTAGGCTTAGGGTTTCACCCTTGAGACCTGCTCTACCTCCTTCTAGGTGAGGCCCAGGAGGGAGGGAGTGGGGGGTACAGGTGCTCCTTCTGGGCCTGTCATTTGTCCTGTCTTAGAAATGTCTGTTTGAGGGCTGGGGATTTAGCTCAATGATTCCTGCCTCGCAAGTGCAAGGCCCTGAATTTGATCTCAGTACCAAAAAAAAAAGAAATGTCTGTTTGAATTTCTTATTGCAGGATCTCCCCAGAGTATGTTTCATGGAAGATTAATTATATAAGATCTTGAATAGGCTTTACTCTTAAAAAGAGGAGGTTTTCCTGCTAATCACAGAGAATATAAAGCTCTTGGGAATAATTTCTTTGAAAAGTTGTGTAAGAGCTGGGCATGGGGCCGTTCATCTGTGATCCCAGCACTTGGGAGGCTGAGGCAGGAGGATTGTGAGTTCAGGGCCACCCTGGACCACATGGTGAGACCCCATCTCATAAAAAAGTATGAGACTTTCATGGAGAAAGCTGAAAATGTTTGGAAGACATTAAAGGGAAACTGATTAGACTGATTTACCTAATGTAAAGGTATAGATTTCCCCTAAGATACAGATATCCAGTGCAATTCTAGCCTAAAACCCTACAGAAGTAGGCAAGTGTGTGTTTGGAATGAGATAAGCTGATTCCAAAACCAATCTGGAAGGAAAGAACCCTTCCACTTTGAAGATTTGGTAGGGGAGAGAGGAATTCACCCTACCAGGTGCGGTAAAGTCATAAACAACAAATCATTCAGCACAAGGCCGACTGCCAGGCCAGTGAGAAGAGAGAGCAGGGCTCAGACCCAGGAGGAAACTGACCAGTGATAGAGGTGGCCTGCAAAGCCAATGGACAGGATCTCAGCCTGTCAGTGGTTTTCACATCTGATGACCCTGGCTGGTTGTTGGGACACAGGGCCCAGTGGTCCACTCTCTCCTCATTTTAGATGAGCCAGTCTCACCTGTGGTGATATTTGAAATTCAGCAGCTCATTTTTCTTTTACATGGTGCTGGGAATAATTTGTGCCTTTTCTCTCTGCAGGGTGAAATCGATGCCCATGAAGACAGCTTTAAGTCCGCAGATGAGTCTGGACAGGTGCTGCTGGCTGCTGGTCACTACGCCTCAGATGAAGTCAGGGAGAAGGTAGGGAGGCAGAGGAGCTTCTTAGAGGAAGCCAGGCCCGGAAGGCTCATAGGCGTCCTTCAGTGCATAGATGGAGCATCCAGCAGCCCCTGTCAGAACACAGCCTGGGATTCTGCCTGCAAGGGAGCAGGTTTTCCTTCAGAGATTTAAGAAAAAGATGTATGCATGTATGCTGACTCATCCAAGGACAGGTTTTTGTTTTTTAATTTGGGACATTGTGTGACACATTTCCTACCTAAAAAGGGAATTTGCAGCGAGCTGCTTCTGTTTTAGTAGTTGGAGCAAAGATGAAACAAATTTCTATAAAACAAGTCTGGAACATTCATAATTTATTTGAGAGCTTCTGTGGAGAGCCCACCCAATGGCATTTCTCAGTTGAGAGTCCCTCCTCCGCTCAAACAGCCTCCTGTTCATAGAGCGCTTTTTCTTCTGCCTACCAACCTATCTGAAATCATTTGTAATAATATGGCACTACCAGGACAGGGCCGTCCCACTTAGGGTCAGTGTATGCACCCAAGCATTCATGTGTCTCCTGTGACAAGGCTTACACAGTCCATGCAGTTCATCCACTTTTGCAAATCAGAAAGGTTAGCCAAGAATTACGTGAGATCTGGGCTCTCCAGGAGGCCCCTTGTCCAACCTGAGGGGAGGAGACTGACCTTGCTTCCTGTCTCCCAAGCTGACTGTCCTCTCGGAGGAGAGGGCTGCGCTGCTGGAGCTCTGGGAGCTGCGCAGGCAGCAATACGAGCAGTGCATGGACCTGCAGCTCTTCTACCGAGACACGGAGCAGGTGGACAACTGGATGAGCAAACAGGAGGTAACTCACCGCGGGGCCTTGCCAAGTGGGGAAATCGGTGCCATTTCAGTCCTGGAGCATGCGGAGGGCTGGAACTGAGCAGCTTTCTGTCTTCTGCCATCATCCCTCCCTGCACAGCAGAAAAGGTCCCAGTTTTTTAGATTAGTGAGAAGTACAATTATTGACAGAAAAGATTTTTTTCCTTAGATTTTTATCCTTATTTGTAATTTAAATCTAAGACAAGGAGCAAAAGCTATTTGGAAAAAGTTGGAGAACTGGGTGTGGTGCCACATTCCTGTAGTCCCAGCTGCTGAGGCAGGAGGATCACAAGTTCAAGCCCAGCCTGGGTAACTTAACAAGACCCTGTCTCAAAAATAGAAAGGGCTGGGGGCTGGGGATTTAGCTCAGTGGTTCCGCCGCCTGCCTCGCAAGTGACAAGGTCCTGAGTTGGATCTCCGGTACGAAAAATAAAAAATAAAAAAATAAAAATAAAAAGGGCTGGGACATAGCTCAGTGGTAGAGCACAAGATCCTGGCCTCAGTCCCCAGCACTGCCAAAAGAAAGCAATGGGATGCGGAACAAGGGTTTCTTGGTGCTGCTGGATTGATTGTAAGTGAATGTGAAAGGACTTCAGACTTTCCAGAAATCTCAGAGTTCCTTAGCCAGAGAATCTCTTTCCTTTTTTCTGTGTTGTGGCTTTCGAGTTTTAGAGGATCAGAGACCAGGACGTGATCCTGAAGACTTTGTTTTCTTCACAAGGCATTCCTGCTGAATGAAGACTTGGGCGACTCCTTGGACAGTGTAGAAGCGCTTCTCAAGAAGCACGAGGACTTTGAGAAATCTCTTAGTGCCCAGGAGGAAAAGATTACAGTAAGACCTCTCTCGTCGGAACCCTTGAATAAGCAGTACCCCAGCCATGGCAGGCCATCTTGTTTGGGGACCTTTACATAGTGACATTGCTTACTTGATGGAAACTTCCAAACAGAGATGCAGCTTTCACTAAAACTAGTTCAGAATGAATGTGCATGTACCCTTCCTGTGAAAACATGTTGGAAGAAAGAATTGGAAGGCTGCTGATCTGTGTCCCATGCCAGTCAGGACCTTGTGCTGTCATTCGAGTCTTGAGTCTTGAATGGAGTAAGCACAGTCTTGTTCTAATAACATGCAGCAGAATGTGACAAGTAGAAGGAAAATGTGGCCATTACCAGTTGTGGGGTGTGAACCTTGAGGTTTTGAGGCCTGGGGGTGTCTCATGTCCTATTTGAGCTCACATGACCACCTTCCTCCTTCCCAGGCGCTGGATGAGTTTGCAACCAAGCTAATCCAGAACAACCACTATGCGATGGAAGATGTGGCCACTCGCCGAGACGCTGTGAGTGCCCTGGTTCTCTGTGCCCTCTCCTGGCTGTGGGGTCCTTTCCAAGGCAGTTGTCCCAAGAGCCGGACAGCTTTTGGGACTAAGAACTGGAGAGTCACAGGAATCCCTGTCTTCCAGCTGCTGAGTCGCCGCAATGCCCTTCATGAGCGAGCCATGCATCGACGGGCCCAGCTGGCCGACTCCTTCCACTTGCAGCAGTTCTTCCGTGATTCTGATGAGCTCAAGAGTTGGGTCAACGAGAAGATGAAAACTGCCACGGATGAAGCTTATAAGGTGAGATGCTGTTGGTCTTGTGTGGCTTCTGAGTAGACCCTGGTGTCATTCGTTGTAGCTGAATAAAGAGATGAGACTACACAACTGCTTATCTAATAGGACCTGAATGTTTTATGCACACCCTATGAATATCAGTATGAAGGGATGCAAAGTACCTTGACAAACTTAGGTTCCATACAGAACCCTCTGTTCATTTTCATGGGCAGGACCCGTCCAATCTGCAAGGAAAAGTACAGAAGCATCAGGCTTTTGAGGCTGAGCTCTCTGCAAACCAGAGCCGCATTGATGCCCTGGAGAAGGCTGGGCAAAAGCTCATCGATGTCAACCACTATGCCAAGGACGAAGTAGCCGCTCGGATGAATGAGGTCATCAGCTTGTGGAAGAAGCTGCTAGAGGCCACGGAACTGAAAGGTAGGTGACAGGGATGTTTGAGGAACTAAATGTTCCCTCTTGGTTTAGTGTTAAGGGACATATACACCCCCAGGGAAGGCTGGTGATGACTTTGGGCATAGTGAGTGTTTCCTGTACACGAGTTACCTGGCTGGGTTTCTCATGTTTTATTGATTTGGCAAGTGTGATCGAACATGCTGGCTGGTGGGGGAGCTGGAAAGGAATGAATCGCACCTCATCACTGAACACCAGCGTTCTTAGGCAAGCTAAGGACATTCAGTAAAGCCCAGAGGCCCTAAGCTCATGGGGCTGGAGCGCTTTCCAAACTTCCCATTCATCTGCAGTAGAGCAGAGGCTGTGTGCATCCTGTGTTAAAAGGGAAACAGTTCAGATTCTGATCCTTAGTTCTTCACCAAGGTGGTGAGCGTGCTTCGTGAGTGTTATGGTAGACAGACCCCCTCCACCAGTAGAAAATCAAACTTGCCTTCTTGGACAGGAATCAAGCTTCGTGAAGCGAACCAGCAACAGCAATTTAATCGCAATGTGGAAGACATTGAATTGTGGCTGTATGAAGTAGAAGGTCACTTGGCTTCTGATGATTATGGCAAAGACCTTACCAACGTCCAGAACCTGCAGAAGAAGCATGCTCTGCTGGAGGCGGATGTGGCTGCTCACCAGGTGCGTGGGCACCAGGGCCGGAGCCAGGAACAGGACTGCACGAGTGAGGAGGGGACGATGGCAGGAATCGAAGGGCGAGACTAGTGCCGGGGGACAGACTGGGCGGCTGTCTTTGGGAACTCTCTGCTGTTACTCAAGTTGTCTTCCTCAGAGCTCTCCTGGAACCTAAAGTGAGGGGAAGAGATGTTGGGAAAAGCATCCTCTTAGTCTTTCTCCTCCTGAGAAAAACACATGCACCGTAATAAAGTCAGCCTTGTCACTCCACACTGGCATCCAAGGCTCTGTCCTCTCTTGTGCCCAGGATCGGATCGATGGCATCACCATTCAGGCCCGCCAGTTTCAGGATGCTGGCCATTTTGATGCTGAAAACATTAAGAAGAAGCAGGAGGCGCTGGTGGCTCGCTATGAGGCCCTTAAGGAACCCATGGTTGCCCGGAAGCAGAAGCTGGCAGATTCTCTGCGTCTGCAGCAGCTCTTCCGTGACGTGGAAGACGAGGAGACATGGATACGAGAGAAGGAGCCCATTGCGGCATCTACCAACAGAGGTGAGTGCCTCCACCAGACAGGCTGTGCATCAGGTTCACTACCGCGCGGACGCCCTGGTAGCTCCTAGGAGTGACAGTAGGTGCTGCTGCTTCTCTTTGGGGCTGGAGGATGAGGGAGTGCTTTCTGCTTTCTGCCTTCAGGCAAGGACTTAATTGGAGTCCAGAATCTGCTAAAGAAACATCAAGCTTTACAAGCAGAAATTGCCGGACACGAACCCCGCATCAAAGCAGTGACCCAGAAGGGGAACGCCATGGTGGAGGAAGGTGAGTGACTGTCTGCAGCGGGCGTGGTGTGGCTGTGCGTTGCCTGTCTCCCCTCCACTGGTAAAGGTCGTAGGTCAGAGCGGACTGAGCTGGGGAGAGTCCCATTGCCACCCCTTCCCAACCAGAAGACCGTGACCAGGTCAGACCCTACTGACCCTCGTTTCTGACCTGTAAAGGGGGTGATGATGGCGATGCCACACCTGCTCCTCGTGGAGTTGTGAGGCCGAGTAGAGCTCAAGTAGATAAAGGCTCGAGAGGCCACCTGCACTCTTAAGTCTGTCACTAAGGTCCACGGCAGTGCTGCTGGTTTTTTTTTTTTTGTTTTTTATACCAGGGATCAAACTCAGGACCTTGAGCTTGCAAGGCAGGTGGCAGCACCACTGAGCTAAATCCCCGACCTTGCTGTTGGTTTTATTACTTCTTTTATTGTCTTGTTTTTCTTTAGGGTTGAGATAGGGTTTCCCTATGTAGTTCAGGCTGGCCTTGAACTCACTATCGAACTTGTGATCCCTCCTGGCTCCACTTGCTGGGATTATAGGCTGTGCCACTACCCCAGCGCATGGTTTTATTATTTTTCTTTTTTTAAATTATTGTTCTTTTTTTATGATAATGCTGCCATTGCCACCTGAGATGTGTGCCTCCTAGAGTCTAGAATGAGACATGATTTGAGGAGGCAGAAACGAGACTGCCTGTTAAAGGCTTAGAACCTGAACTGTGATAGGAATGTGATACAGCCGGGCATTTCTGCCTAAAATGTAGTAACGAGCACCGTGAGCACCAGAAGCCTCCTCTTGCCTTCTGTGATGTCAGGTAGACGTCTCCTCATCCTCCCTGCAGGCCACTTTGCTTCAGAGGACGTGAAGGCCAAGCTCAATGAGCTGAACCAGAAGTGGGAGGCCCTGAAAGCCAAGGCCTCCCAGCGGCGGCAGGACCTGGAGGACTCGCTGCAGGCCCAGCAGTACTTTGCTGACGCCAACGAGGCCGAGTCATGGATGAGGGAGAAGGAGCCCATCGTGGGCAGCACGGACTATGGGAAGGACGAGGACTCTGCTGAGGTAACCTTGGGCTCAGGGGCCCATGTCTGCCAGGAAATAGGCAGTGGGGGGGCCGGGTAAGGCAGACACGATGAGGTGGGGAAGGTGCAATGTCTCAGCGATTGTTTTGCAATCTGTTTTTCACTGTTTGTTGTGGAAATTCAGTCAGAACTAAAGGAGAAGACTCCCTGTCACCCACCTGGACTGTTCACGTTTACAGTTCTTGTCTTCTGTGTTCTCCATCTTGTGCACATAGATGTGCGTGCACACATCACAGCAACACGTGGGCGTCCAGTACACATGTACCCATGTGCACATAAGCACCAGCTTACATTCATACTGTTTTTGCTAGTCTTTTTTTTACAATAAATCTTTTTATCCATAAAGGTATGAATATAGTCCTCAAACATCCTTTCCCTTTCCCCGTCTCTTTTCTCTTCCCCTTCTCCTCCTGCCATGTAGTCTGGGCTGGCCCTGAACCCCCAGTCCTGCCTCAGCCTCCCAAGTGTTGGAGTTACAGGTGTGCATCACCACACCCGATGTACCTATCTTTTCTTGCTATTGAAAACTGGAATGAGGGTGGGGGATTTAGCTCAGTGGTGCCACTGCCTGCCTTGCAAGCATAAGGTCCCAAGTTCAATCCCCGCCCGGTACCAAAAAAAAAGAGAGAGAAAAACTGGAATGAGTTTAGTATTGACATAAACTGTCTATATTTTTCCAAAAGATGGGAGAATGAAAACTTTGGAAGTGGTATGAGTGGGAAAAGATGAAGCAGCAGATGTAGAGTGAAAGAGCAGTGTGCACAGCCAGGTTTGCTGTGGTGGTAACATTTGCTCTCTCAGGACGGCGGCAGATTCACCAGTATGTGGGATGCTGTTTTGTTTTTCATATTCATTTGCATGTTTCAAAACTGCACAATGAGGTAGAAGCAAGGTGAATATAAGAGTGTAAGTCACACTATTTCCCCCAGATTGAATGTTGATTTTCAGCTAGGGGAGGGTAGCTGGGCTTGGTGGCTCACGCCTGTAATCCTCGCACTTGGGAAGCTGAGGCAGGAGGGCTGCTGTGAGTTTGAGGCCACCCTGAGCTACACAGTGAGACCCTGTCTCCAAAAATCAAAAAAGGCAGGATGGTTTGTAGAACAGGAGGAAGTCAGAACTTATGTGGCTGAAGGGGCTTCCAGTGAGGGTGGCCGACAACAGGGCTTAGACTCCTTGCACCATCACTTACGTGTCATTCTGGCTCCAGGCTCTGCTAAAGAAACACGAAGCTTTGATGTCGGACCTCAGTGCCTATGGCAGCAGCATCCAGGCTCTTCGGGAGCAGGCACAGTCATGCCGGGTGAGCACATCAGCATTGACAGGTTACCTGGGGAAGATAGGGTCAGGGAACGTCACCGGACCCATTGTCTGCAGTTGTGATGTCCATGGGCAGTGTTCTGTGACTCAGGTTTACGGTCAGACAGTCTAGGGTGAGGTTTTTCCACAGATACGCAGTGGCGTGAATAAGATGCCATTAGCTTTGGGGAAGAGCTCCCATGAGTGCACATTTGTGAACATGGTACCACTGTTGGAGGGGGACTCTGCTGTCCGTTTGGATGGCACGTCCTGGTGTCCTTTATCTGCTTGCTCTTTGGATTCTCAGCAACAAGTGGCCCCCATGGATGACGAGACTGGGAAGGAGCTGGTCTTGGCTCTCTATGACTATCAGGAGAAGAGTCCTCGCGAGGTGACCATGAAGAAAGGGGACATCCTCACCCTGCTTAACAGCACCAACAAGGCAAGGCTCGGGAAGCGCCACGCCCCTTTCTGCACCCCAAAGTGGGCCTGCAGAGAGGGCTTCCTCATCATTCTGCCGCTTGGTCGGTGCCAGCCCAGCTGTGTGTGGGTATGACCAGGAAGGCCCTGAATTGCTTCTGCAGGTAGCTCACAGGTTGGATTCTTGGGGTAGCTTTGCTCCTGACTGAACATCATCTCTCTGCTGCTACCTCTGCTGCTTGGTTTTTTGTCATTTGGGAGTCAATTTGTCTTTTTTTGTGTGTTATACTCGAGAATGCTAGGCGAGTGCTCTACCACTGAGCTCCGTCCCAAGTCCCTAGCTGTTGGTTGGTAGCATAGACCGTAGAGCTGTGCCTTGGCCTGGCAGATGGTCAAAGACAACAGAGCTGTCACCTTTTACTCTTTGTCTTCCACATTAAATGCTGCCTGGTTCCTTGGCCATTCTTCCTTGACACATGCTGATTTGACAGTGGCCTCCAACAGAGGTGCAAGACCCTCCATGTTGCACCTGACTCATCCTGAAGGATCTAGTCTTTGTCTTGTTAAGGCCAGAGAGAGGCTCTGGGCCCTTGTTGAGACCCTCTTTATTCCCTCACCTAATTAACCTCATCGTGAGTCTCTAAGGAAACCTGTGATTCATATCTTTCTCCTGGATTCTGGTTTAAAGTTAAACTAACTGCCTGGCCTGAGTGTTTATCCCAGAGCAGTGCTTCTGTGATGGTTCAGCGTTCCGGGTCTGTGCAGCCCTGTGGTAGCTGCTAGCCTCGTGTGAGTGCCCCCGAGTGAGCTGGGCCGGCACAGCCGAGTTTTCACTGACTGTGACTCAGCCTTGCTGGACATTTGAGAGGCACAGGTGGCTAGTGGCTGCCATGCAAGGTGGCACAGAGTTGCAGTGTCTAAGCACAGAGAAGGCTGGCAGTGTGCACAGCAGTGCAGAAAGTGATCTGCTCACTCATCCTCCTTGTACCCGTAGGACTGGTGGAAAGTGGAAGTGAATGATCGTCAGGGTTTCGTGCCTGCTGCTTACGTGAAGAAGCTGGACCCTGCCCAGTCAGCGTCCCGGGAGAACCTGCTGGAGGAGCAGGGCAGTATCACGCTTCGGCAGGAGCAGATCGACAACCAGTAAGAAGTGCGCCGTCACACACAGGGCCCGGTGTCACTCAGGGTCAGCCTGTTGCACGCAGACTGAGGTTTCGCCAGTGTCCCTCCGGAGCCCAGCCCCCCTTTTGCCTTCCCAAAGTCACTTTTAATCCACTCACCTCCCTGTTCAGTTTGCCCCACATCTCTGCCTGACACCTTAATCCCCTTTGGTTTTTTTGGTTTTTTGTTTTTTTTCCTTTGAGTCATTGCCATCTTAAGTTTTGTCTTGTGGTTCAAGATGCCTTATGAAATTGGATGTTCAGACTTCCCAGCCCTTACCTCTGGCCCCTTTTGGACAGCTGCTTAGAGAGCATCTCTGTATCATGGCCTTGTGTTCTCAGGCTGGAAGTGACTTTATATAAACTGCCTCTGTCCTCATTGCTCTAGTTAAGCCCCATGTTGCCCTGTGTCCCCCCTTCAGGGCATATCTTGTTCCATAATGAACTTTGGAACAAGGCTTTGGAAACCTGGGGATTACCCAGAAAATACACTCCTCCTAGCATATAAAATAATGGAACTTTTCTCACCCTAGTGATCCTTAAAAAGACTAGATGTCTTTGCACATGTCCAGATTCTCTTACTGTTTAGACAAGAATAAGAGATTTGGGTTTCTATTCTTAGCGGTCTGAGATGTAAGCATGAGAGCAAAAAAAGTGACCAGATATATGGTTATTGCTTATTAGCAATCAAAAAAATTGCTTTCCAAGCCCATTTCTCCCCTGGCTTCACTCCATGAAGCTAACAGTGTTGCAATACAGGGAACTCTGCCTTGAGCATGGTGGATTGTCAGGAAAACAAAGGTGAACTAACCCTTTCATTTAATTTTCCTGCTGTTTCTTTACTGCGATTTCACTCCCGGCCTGGACACTACTAAGAGCTTTTGAATGACTTCTTCATTTTCCCCACTTTAAGCATCCACTGTCATGGCACCAGTTGGAGCTGCCGCTTTTCCTTCCTGTGGATTAATCCCACTAATTCATGCATGCTTTTGCTGTACCCTCTGTGCAGGACACGCATTACTAAGGAGGCCGGCAGTGTATCTCTGCGTATGAAACAGGTGGAAGAACTGTGAGTAGGCTGAGCCTCACTGACACCCATGTCCATTCTCCCTGCCACTTCTCTCCGAGGCACTTGTCCATCCAGACAGATGAGGTGGCGGGAGGGACGCACATCTGTGTGGTGGCTTTGCTGGCAAGGGGAGAGGTTTCGGTGCTGCCACGTCCATGGTGACGGCTGCTCTTGTTGGTGGCTTCTGCGGGTAGCTGTGTGTAGTGTGGTGTCGCTTCCCTCCGGGGCTCGGTGGTGGAACAGGCCCTGTCAGCAGAAACCTGAGGCCGGTGTTGTAGTGTTCCTTAGTAAGAAGGAAGCTGAATGCTTCTCAGTTCTCTGATTCCTGGTGACTCACTGCTTTTTTATTTCTGTTTGGGAAGCTGAATTAATGGTGATCTTAGAGTTCTCAACTTTCAGGTTTTTTTATCAAGTTTGTCATTTTTGTGTCTAACGATAGTTGGAATTCAGCTTTTTGTATTTTAATACTCAAGGGCTAGAATGTTCTCTTAAGTTTCATAAATCTTCCAGACAAGGAAATGGTACAGAGATTCTGTACTCTATCTGATTTTCCTTCTTAAGTTACAATAACTTTCTGAAAAACTGATTTCCTTTTAAAAGTCCTAAGGATGCAAGCATCCTAGAAAGCGATAAAGCTTTGTGTGCCAATAGGCCGGGGATTTAGCTCAGTGGTTCTGCCGCCTGCCTCGCAAGCTTAAGGTCCCGAGTTCAATCCCCGGTGCCAAAAAAAAAAAAAAAAAATTGGCGTGCCATCCATCCCCCGACCGGGGCTGCTCAGAGAACGATGTAAGAGGGGAAACCCTCTGTGTAAGTTCATAGATCGTCTCGTGTCTCAGCCATAGTCCCACAACCCTGTGTTTCTGTCTGAAACGCTTGGTTTCAGTCATTTGTGGTCATGATGTTATACGTGCAGAGGTGGCCTAGGGACAAGTGTGCGTGGCTGCTGCGGCCACCTGGCTGAGACCGCTTCAGCGTGTGCTTGCTTATTCCTGCAGCTATAGTTTGGGGACTCGGGAGCCTCTTCTCCTGACACCCTGATCCCTGTCACAGCACAGCTCATCACACACTCATGCCCGGCTCCCAGCTCGCACACGCCCAGTGGCCTCCTCTGTCAGCGTCTGTAGGTAGCTGACTGCCCCTCACCCTTGTCGCCCTTGGCCCATGGCAGATACCACTCGCTGCTGGAACTGGGCGAGAAGCGCAAAGGCATGTTGGAGAAGAGCTGCAAGAAGTTCATGCTGTTCCGCGAGGCCAACGAGCTGCAGCAGTGGATCCACGAGAAGGAGGCGGCGCTGACGAGCGAGGAGGTTGGTGCTGACCTGGAGCAGGTGGAGGTGCTGCAGAAAAAGTTCGACGACTTCCAGAAGGTGAGGGTGCTGCGGCCGGCCCCAGACCTGGCTCGGGGACTGGTTCTCCTGGCTTTTCCCAGCCTGCACAGCCCCTGACAGTCAGTCTTCCTCTGTATCTGCGTTATCTTATTCTGGACAGCCATTTAAGTGGAATCACCCATTATGTGACTTTTTTTTTTTTCAGTGCCGGGGATTGAACTCGGGTCCTTGCCCTTGCTCAGCAGGCGGCGAAACCACTGAGCTAAATCCCTGGCCCCTGTACTTCCTTTTATTTAACATGTTTTCAAGACCTTCCCTGGTATAAGGGTACTCTATTCCTTTTTGTTGCTAAGTAATACTCCATTGTGTAGATGTAGCATGTACTGGGTGACCATTCCTGTTTGCAGATTCTTAGAACCCATGGCAGGGCCTTCATTCT
This sequence comes from Heterocephalus glaber, assembly GCF_053883595.1. Lineage (NCBI taxonomy): Eukaryota > Metazoa > Chordata > Mammalia > Rodentia > Bathyergidae > Heterocephalus > Heterocephalus glaber. Next base: position 6,361,532 of record NW_028258316.1, on the reverse strand, counting down.
CCCATACTGGCTGTCGTTAAAGCTTCATCACATTTTAAAAACATTATTTCCCTCTACAGAAAATGTTCTTACAAGTACACATTCAATCAGAGTAATGGTTCCTTACTGGTACTTACTGAAGCAAATTGGAGACAGGCTGTTTGTGTCCTTGCTTCTTTGATAGTGGCAGTCAGGGTTACCTGATCTCAAGCCCTGTTGAGTCAAGAAGCCACAGGATACCTGTGGGGCAGCTCTTCATGGGCTTGAACTTTGTTTAAGAGCCATCGCTGCCGTCCTCTGCCATGCCACACTGTTCTGGGTTAGTTTCAGGGCCTTTGCTTTACAGGATCTGAAGGCCAATGAGTCCCGGCTGAAGGACATTAACAAGGTGGCGGAGGACCTGGAATCTGAAGGTCTGATGGCAGAGGAGGTGCAGGCTGTGCAGCAGCAGGTGAGTGTCTCCTCCCTCCCTGTGACCCTCACGGCCCCACAAGCAAGGTTTGCCAGCACAAGCTGCAGCTCTGTGCCCCGAGCCATTATGACTTCTTGGGCTGATGTCCCCCATCTTCATCCCGGGGGGCTCCCATGTCCTCCCTTGCTGAATGTTTGTGTTGCCCTTAATTAGCAGTACTTCCATGAGTTCCTGAGTGCCTGGAAGGTTTTGTGTATGCATACATGAAGTCCTGCTTTCAGTGGGCTGGCCTTCTGTCAGTGTCGCCTGGCCTGACGGTAGTATTGTGTGTGCTGAGAGGGCTGTTTCCTCTAATGTAAACTGATTTTTCTCTCTCCTTGTAGGAGGTGTATGGCGTGATGCCCCGGGTAAGTCTCAGGGCTCCCTGTGGAGCTTGAACATGCAAAGGCTTAGATTCTGGCAAGGATGGAAAGTCAGGAGTTGCTACCTGAGGATTTCTGTTCCTGATCCTAGAGATCCTTTTCTGTAGAAAAATCTGGAAAAGAAATTCTGGACATTGATTTCTACTTGCTGTTCTCCAGAAGACCAAAAACATTTTCTCACTGGGCATAGTGGTGCACGCCTGTAATCCTAGCACTTGGGAGGTGGAGGCAAGAGGATTGTCTCAAGTTTGAGGCCAGCCTAGGCTACATAGTGAGCTCAAAGCCAACCTGAATTAGAGCAAGACCCTGTCTCAAAAATAAATAAATAAATTAAATATTCTCCCATTTTCTAAAACTTTGTCCCAACTATCATTTACCATTGTTACCTCTTTCAAAGAATCTTGTATGACATAAGAAAAATTGGTCATTTTCTTATTAAATTTCCTCGTATCTCCCTTTCTCCTACTAGATAAAAAGATTGGAATTTTTCTGTTTATTTGTGTAGCTTTCCTCACCCAGCCTTGGGCTTGTTGTCAGTATGTGGGTATCTCTGAGCCACAGATGGACGGGGCTGCTCTTGCTCATGTGTCTGTGCGCCCTGGGAATATTAGCACCAGTCACAAGCAGGGCCGGTGCGGGTGGCTCCGGGCTCCCTTGCCGTTTCCCTAAACTCCTCTTCCTCTGGACAGGATGAAGGGGATTCCAAGACCACCTCCCCGTGGAAGGTAAGGGCTCCCTTGCAAGTTGGTTTCCAAGGCCTTGGCAGCAGTGTGCATTCTTTTCTGTCCTTTCCTGCTGTGCCTTTTCTGAGTCTTCAGCTTGAACCTTCTGTCGCCTCTGGACTCACTCAGGCTAGCTTCTTTCTGACCTGGGAATTGTGACCTCTTAGCTCTGGAAGTTTGATGTGTGAGGCGCAGGCTTAAAGCACTCACATTCAGGTGCTCAGCCTGGGCGGACCTTGTTGCTGCCAGCATGCCTGTCACGGGTATCGTGTGTCACTGGGTGCGGCAGTCCCACTGAGATGATGTAAACAGGAAAGGACTTCGGAAGTGAAAGGTCAGCCTCCCATCCATCCCCTCTTCCTCCTCTGGTCTGAGAAAGGCTTTCTAGAAGATTCTGAATCCAGAGGTGTGAAGGGAGGAGCAGGTTAGCCACGGCATGGGCATTGCTCATGCTGTGCAGGTGTGGTGCTTCACAGAGCAGACAGACACTGGCCGAGGACAGGCGGTGGAGGGCAGGGCAGGGAGGGGCCGGGGCGGGAGGTGCACGCGCTATGCTAAGATTAAGCTATAGGCCAGTTAGAGTAGATTTCTGTTTCATGAACAGTGCATCCTTACCAGGTGTGGTGGCCAATCTTGACCTAGCTCAGATAGCAAACTCTGACGGTTGGTGACTTAAAAGGACAGTGGCTTCTTCCCTGCCACAGCACTTTTCTGGGGACCGTCAACACGTTAGACACCTTCACTGGTGCCCATACCTGCTCCTCTCAAGGAGGGGTGGGCAGAGGGGCTGCCCTAGTGGGGACACTGACGACCTTCTTTCCCCTGTGCTGAAGCCAACCCCCCCGGCGGGGGCCACAATTGGAGAATTATGGGCTGCGTGAGCTTTCTTTCACGGGAATGTCATGGGCTCTGGGGTTTCTAGAAGTATCTACATTGCTGAGGAGACAGCTACTGGAGGTCAGGCATACTGGTGCATGCCTGTAATTCTAGCACTCGAGGCTGAGGCAGGAGGATCTCTTCGAGTTCAAGGCCAGCCTGGACCACATAGTGAGACCCTGTCTCAAAAAAACAAAACAAAACAAAAATGAAAACTTATAGACCACTTATTTCCTTTTTCTCTGGCAAAGCTGTTACCTTTGTGGGGAGGACACTGTTGAAGGGAACAGTGGCCCCGTAGCTGTGCCACACGTGGACAGTTAGGGCACCATAGGACCTTAGGGCACCACACAGTTTAAACAGCCGATGAGCTGTTAGAATTGTAGTCCTTCCGCTCTTCACTCCTTGTCAAGTAAACTTCCTCTCAGAGCTGGGTCTAAGTGTGCCTTTGGGTTTCCTCAGGCTTCCCCAGGGTTGACACTGTTAGTGCCCCTGCTCAGAACAGTACCAGAGTCCTGCTGAGGTAACTGGTGCAACTGCAGCTCAGATCTCTGTCCCTCATCTGGCGGGCGCTCCATCGGTTTTCTCTCTGCTCTCCTCCCTACAGTCTGCTCGTCTGATGGTTCACACTGTGGCTACCTTCAATTCCATCAAGGTGAGGAACAGGGACTAGCATCCCTGGCTTCCCCTGCTTTTCTTCACTGCCTTTCTCCCTGTTGTCAGTGGGTCTCTTGTTCTGGTCGGCCAGGTGACTCTAGGTCTCAGGCAGGCCTCCCTGTGAGGCCCTCTCAGGACTGTGGGTGGCCCAGTGCTTCCGGCCCGGCCTCAGGTTCCAAGCAGGGCAAGAGAGCACCTAGTGCCTTTCTGGCGTTCTCGTGTTCTGGCCGAGGAAGCAGCTGGGTACGTGTTGGAGTGGGAGGTTCGGCATTTGTCCATGAAGCAGAGGCCCCATGCCAGGCCCCAGGCCAGCTGAAAGAGTTAGCTGTGGCTCCCTTTGCTTCTGAGGGGATTCCTACGTCAGGTATTGGGGGTTTCACGCCACCAGATGTGGCGGGTTTAGACTTTCTGGAATTGTGCTGGTGCTGGTTACTAACTTCCTTAGCTGGGAAAGTTGGAAACATGAAGTCTGGTATGCCTTAGCACTCCTGTCCAGGTCAGCCACCCTCCCAAGGCCTGGCTGTGGCTGTGACTGAGGAGAGGCAGGCCTGACACTGTGCCATCCTCCTGCAGGAGCTGAATGAGCGCTGGCGGTCCCTGCAGCAGCTGGCTGAGGAGCGGAGCCAGCTCCTGGGCAGTGCTCACGAAGTGCAGAGGTTCCACAGGTGAGGGGCCCAGCACCGGGCTGGGGCAGGAGAAATGGGGACTGTCACCCACACTGAGACCCTGGCCTTGCTGATAGCTGCGTTCTGGCACCTAGTATTTCAGCTGACATGGTGGCTCCTCGGGAAACACTTCTCAGTGCCAGCTAACGGGACTTGCCCTGTGTCTGTCCTGGAACCAAGGCATGTGTGCTCAGGATTCATTAACCTGCATGTGTGTGTCATGTACAGAGACGCAGATGAGACAAAAGAGTGGATTGAAGAGAAGAATCAGGCTCTCAACACAGACAACTATGGCCATGATCTGGCCAGTGTCCAGGCCCTACAGCGCAAGCATGAGGGCTTTGAGAGGGACCTTGCAGCTCTGGGGGATAAGGTGAGCGGTGCCTGGGGCAGAACAGAGCCTTCCATTCTACGGAGCACGGTTCCCTTATCTGTGTTTCTCCCCACTTTCTCTCCATAGGTCAACTCCCTCGGTGACACAGCCCAGCGCCTGATCCAGTCCCACCCCGAGGCTGCAGAGGACCTTAAAGAGAAGTGCACTGAGTTAAACCAGGCCTGGACCAGCCTGGGCAAACGCGCTGACCAGCGCAAGGCCAAGCTGGGTGACTCCCATGACCTGCAGCGCTTCCTTAGTGATTTCCGGTAGGAAAATATGTTGCTCAGAGCTCTGGAGCCCAGAGCCTTCTTTCTGGTGGTCATTTCATGTGCAAGTAATCCCGGCTCATACAGCAGAGTCAAACTACTGAATGCCAAACTCCAAGATAAACCTGCTTCCTGAGGATGTGGTCACATGCTTGCACACATGCGCATGCACACACACATGCCTTAGACGTTCCCTTGAGAGATGGAATTCTGTCTTTTCTTTAGACCTATTTTCACTTACTATAGATACGCCTTTGTTTTCCATCAGCTTTCTGTGATTTTTTTGTTGTTTTTTTTTTTGGTACCAGGGATCGAACTCAGGTCTTTGCGCTTGCGAGGCAAGCGGCAGAACCACTAAGCCAAATCCCTGGCCCAGCTTTCTGATTTGGAAATTTTAAGGCCACAGAGAAGTTGAAAGAACAAACGAGGACCAGCTGTGACGCTGTCATCTGCAGTCACCAGTTGGCTTCAAGACATTCTTGTTTTCTCTGGGCCTTTCATCTTTGAGCGTCGCGAGTAGATATTGCAGCCCTGTGGTGCCCTCCCTCTGCATGTGTGCATGTACATCTCCCGAGAGCGAGGGCATCCTACAGAGTGGCTGTTACCAGGCCGAGAAACAGACACGAACAGAGTAGTATCAAGTCTGTTTTCAGGTTTCCCATCTTCTTGAGTGTATATTTTGTCCTCAGGGAGTTTGATTCAGAGTCTAGTCGCAGATTGCCAGGCACATTTGGTGGCTTTGTCTCAGTCTCCTTGAACCATGAATAACATCCCCACACCCTGTTTTTGTCTTTCATGGTATTGGTATATTTGAAGTGGCCAGGCCAGGTGTCTTGCGCAGTGTTCCATGTCTTTTTTGTTCCAGGGATCGAACTCAGGACCTTGCGCTTCCCATGCAAGCGGCAGCACCACTGGACTCAATCCCTGGCCCCAGTTTCTCATTCTTTATGGCTAGTAGTACTATATTTTGAGACAGGGTCTCACTGATTCACTTAATTGCCCAGGCTGGGCTCAGATTTGCAATCATCCTGCCTCATTTTCCCAGAGTACTAGGATTACAGACATGTTCCGCATTGCTTGGCGTTTTAGTTAACCATTTTAAAGTGTGCAGGTAATTGTACTCAGTGTTGTCTCAGTGTTATGCAGCTACCACCTCTCAAGTTTTGCAGCCTTTCCTCTCTGTTGAATTAACACCCCTAACCCTTAGCTGACCACTCCCTAACTCCTCCTCTCTCAGCCCTAGTAACCCTTCACCTGCCTTCTGACCCTGTGTATTTGCCTATTTTGGAAGTTTCCTTTGGAACGAGTCCACACTATATGGCCTTACACACTTCCGGCACACCCATGTATCAGTACCTTTGTGAGAAGCTGGGGCTAAATGCCTGCACAGTCCCAGTGAAAGACTTTCATTTGAAGCCATCAGAAATTTTAGTACGGGGGCCAGGGATTGAGCTCAGTGGTTCCACCGCCTGCCTCACAAATTGCAAGGTCCCGAGTTCGATCCCTAGTACCCCCCCAAAAAAGAAATTTAAGTATGGGTGTCGCCTGTGTTAGAAATGGGTGTTCTGTAAGGTGAAAGACCTTAGTTATAAAGCTGTTCATTCTTCCCCAAGGAAATCCTGCCCTTTTTTTTCCTTAAAGTATCTCAACAAGAACCAGAGGCTCTGAAACCCTGTGCATCAAGGCCCAGGCCCGTTTGATAGATGATTAGGTTAACCCGAAGTAACCTTCTGAGGCAAGACTGAGGTAGTTTCATTTTCCCAGGCAGAGGCTTGCTTGCCCATATAGTATAATGGCTGTTGCTCTGTGGGTCTGGTTTCCAGGGACCTCATGTCTTGGATCAATGGAATCCGGGGGCTGGTGTCCTCAGATGAGCTAGCCAAGGATGTCACCGGAGCCGAGGCGTTGCTGGAGCGGCACCAGGTGGGTAGACCTGCTTGCCGAGAACCCTTGCCCACCAGCGTTTGTTGTGAGCCAGTGGTTGACACCAGGCTGTGCATCTTCTGCCAGTTATCTAATCCATTCCCTCCTCTTGGCAGGAACACCGGACGGAAATTGATGCCAGAGCTGGCACTTTCCAGGCATTTGAGCAGTTTGGGCAGCAGCTGTTGGCTCATGGGCACTATGCCAGCCCTGAGATCAAGGAGAAACTTGACATCCTCGATCAGGAGCGTGCAGACCTGGAGAAGGCCTGGGTTCAGCGCAGGATGATGCTGGATCAGTGCCTCGAGCTGCAGGTGCGAGCGCTTGCTGACCCCAAGTGTCTTTGGCTGGGGCCCTGCCTCGGCCTGCTCACCTACCTTTTGGCTCCTGCAGCTGTTCCATCGGGACTGTGAGCAAGCCGAGAGCTGGATGGCCGCGCGGGAAGCTTTCCTGGACACCGAGGACAAAGGAGACTCGCTGGACAGTGTGGAAGCTCTCATCAAGAAGCATGAGGACTTTGACAAAGCTATCAATGTCCAGGTAGGGCCTGTGCCGTGACGCCTGCGTCTGGACTTTTCCTGATTGACAACTGTTTGTTGGCTAATGCTTCTTTCATCTCTTAAAAATCAGAATAAAAAGTACTTACTGACTTGGTTTTTCTCAGCTAGAGAGCTTTGGCAGTTGGTATTAGGGCTGGAGATGTGGCTCAGTGAGCTAGGGATGTGACTCCTGAGCAGGCATGAGGCCCTGGGTTCAATCCCCCACCCCCCATAAAAAAGCTTAAAAAACTTTAAATAATTCTGGTATTTGTGAAGTTTAATATAAATTATGTCACAAGAAAATTTATATTGGTTTTAAGAATGGGTAAATTTGGGATAGGTAAGGGAATTACAGGAATAATAGAAAAGATAATATACAACTCTGATTTAGAAACCATTTTGTTGAAAATCTGATCACCTTTTCTTATTATGAAGTCTAATTTTTTGTGTGACATCTAAGTAGTGTTCTAGCACCTGCCCACCCCAGTGTGACCTGGAATATTCTTGAGTTAAACTCTACTCTAGTAATGATTAAAATCAAGCTTTCTTTTGGCTTTTTACACTCTTGCTTCTAAAGTGTCGGTGTATTCTGATCCTGTCACCAGCTAGTTCCCAGTAACCCAAAATAACCACTCTGTTCTGAAGACTGGCGGTCTCAGAAGGCCCTCGCTGGCCACCCTGACCTCCGGCCTTTGTCCACCCCCAGGAGGAGAAGATCGCTGCCCTGCAGGCCTTTGCCGATCAGCTCATCGTGGCTGGCCACTATGCCAAAGGGGACATTGCCACCCGGCGCAATGAGGTCTTGGACAGGTGGGTCTCCGGGCACTGATAGTCAGCACCTCAGAGAGGACGTGTTCCAAGGGTCAGAGCCTGGCCTGCTCTGTCTCCTGGCTTCCTCCTCCACAGTGAGGGACATTCACGTTTGCTCTTGGGGTTTCACTCAGGTGGCGACGCCTAAAAGCCCAGATGATTGAGAAAAGGTCAAAGCTTGGAGAGTCCCAGACCCTGCAGCAGTTCAGCCGGGACGTGGATGAGATCGAGGCTTGGATCAGTGAAAAGCTACAGACAGCGAGCGATGAGTCGTACAAGGACCCCACCAACATCCAGGTGCGCAGGCCGGGTGGGCGTTTGTCTTCAACCCTGTGCTACTGAGCCAATGCCGTTAAATAAGCATCTTTAAAGGGGGTGTACCTATGGCATAATCTCCTGGCACCCATGGTGAAGCCAGGGGAAAATATTTCAATGGTCAGAGCAGCTGAAAAGCTGCCTTTCTCGTTCTCTCTGTTGAAGCCACATCTGCGGTGAAAGCGCATGGAATCCCCTTGTTACTGCTCCAATGCTGAGCTTCCCGGGGGAAGTATGATGGCAGGATGAGACTCTGTTTGATAGCAATTTGCATGTTCACATCAGTGTACTGAACTCTTGTTCTTTTAATCTATTTTTGTAGCTTTCCAAGCTGCTGGTAAGTTCTTTTTGTTTCTACAAGTTCTAGATCCATGAGCTCCGGTACTTGTGTTCTCTCTGTAGAGTGCTGTCACTGTGGTCACACATGGTCCGCTGGTGTCTCTCCGTCCATCCCTTCATTTCTAATCCTCATCACCCTCCATCCAGTGTCCCTGTGGGATATGGCTTCCTCTGTTGTAATCAGCCTGCATCCCTCACCCCTTCTTTCCCGAGTCGCCACGTAGGCGAGTTCTGTATGGTGTTTGATTTAGGGGCAGTAGTTGCCTGCTTTCTTTTAAGGGACATTTCTTTTGGAAATGGAACAGTCAGCTTTTCTCTGTAGAATTTGGCACTGTCTTGCTTGTGGTGAGGTGCCCCATGCAGAGCAGTCTGGCCTGGTGTGAGTCTGGTGCACACCCAGAGGTGCTGGCCACTGGGGGAGCAGCTGGGCAGCTGTAGAGAGGCCCAGTCTCTCCCAATGGGAGAGGAGCAGGAGCCAGAGGTGAAGATAAGAGCAGAGATTGGAGTCTGGCATGGTGGTGACCTCCTGTATTCCCAGCACTCAGGAGACTGAGGCAGGAGGATCGCTGCACATTCAAGGCCAGTCTCAACTATATAATGAGACCCTGTCTCAAGAAAAAGAAAGAAAGAAAAAGCACACTGCTGAGCAGGGAAGGAAAGAAGACATCTCTGTCACATGTAGTTCAGAATTTGCATAAGTGGGCGGCAGGATGAAGCTGTAGAAGAGAGGAAGTGGGCTCTGAACTAAAACACGATCAGAGGAAGACACATGAGAGAATGGACTTCTGCCAGGGTCCGTGGTTGAGGCCCCTTCTGTCCTTGTGTTTGGATGGGGGTTGGAGCACACGACAAGGGCGCATCACGTTGCTGCCCCAGCCTCTTGACAATTGCTGCCTCTGAAATGAAACATCTGATGCAGAATTCTTCCCCAGCTACACTGCTTTTTTCTTTCAGTTTTCCCCCAGTAACACTCTCCCGAGACCCTGCATTTCTTACCCCTCCAGGTGTTTTGCCCAGAAGTCTGCCTCCGCTGCCATCTTCTTGCAGTTGTCTCCTATAGTGTTTCAGCATCTTCTGCTTCTTAATGAGTTCTTTAGAATTTTATCCAACTCCCCAGCCCTCTTTTCCTAGCAAAATAAATTCCCACCTACCATCAGACCTGGGTTTTGCCACCAGCTCAGTGTTTTGATTCCTGGCAGCTACCAGAGGAGAAACCAACAAAGCCAAGGTCTGTAGCAGCTGTAGATTGTCCCTCTCTTTTCAGAGGGACAGGACTTGCCACCAGATACACTGCTGTATGGTGGTCATTGCCTTAGATGGTGAGATATCCCCATGTGTGTTATTTGTTAAGAATTGCTGTCCAAGCTGGGTGTAGAGGCACACACCTGCTATCCTAGCACGTAGGAGGCTCAGGGAAGAAATTTGCCATGAGATCAAGGCCAGCCTGAACTACAGAGTGAGACCCTGTCTCAAAAGAGCAAAACAAGAAATTTCTGTCCAATGTGGACAAAGCCATGGTGGGTGGAAATTGACATGCCAAACAGATTGCAAACTGAAATTGAGACGTGTGGTGACTCCCACTTGTAATCCCAGCTACCCTGGAGTCTGAGGTAGGAGAATTGCAAGTAACAAGGCCAGCCTGGGCAATAAGCAAGAGCCTATCTTGGAATTTTTAAAAGTAAAATAAAAAAGGCTGGGGATAGTTCAGTACTCCCTGAGTTCAATTCCCCAATACTGAAAAAAAGAAAAAAACTGAAAGTGGCCATTGCCACCATCCTACAAAATGTAAGGAAGTCTGCAATTCTAGGAGTTCAGAACTACCTTTTAGACCCTGCTTGTGAGCCAGTGCACTTCCTTTCTTCTCTGGCCCTGGCCCCTGCTGAGCCCCCAGCATCACCCACGTGGTCTGTGATGCCTGCTAGAAAACATGTCAGCCCGTGGCCTAGTTCTTTGGCTTTCCCTCCACTCCGGAGCTGAGAGCCCTGCTGCTGAAAGCGAGCTGCTCTGATAGACGGTCTTGGTGTTTCAGAGCAAGCACCAGAAACACCAGGCCTTCGAAGCCGAACTGCATGCCAATGCTGACCGCATCCGTGGCGTCATCGACATGGGCAACTCCCTCATTGATCGAGGTGCCTGCGCCGGCAGCGAGGACGCGGTGAAGGTGCGGCCTGGGCGCCTGCCTGCTGTGCTGCAGGACACTCTTGAGAGCCTGGGGCATGGGAGCCAGGGGAAGTTGGGAGCAGCTCCTGTGGGTGATTCCAGTTCTGCGGGGCTTGAGGAGAGGCTCCTTCCCATCCTGACAGCCCCTTCCGCTCCCCAGGCCCGCCTGGCCGCCCTCGCCGACCAGTGGCAGTTCCTGGTGCAGAAGTCCGCTGAGAAGAGCCAGAAGCTGAAAGAGGCCAACAAGCAGCAGAACTTCAACACTGGCATCAAGGACTTTGACTTCTGGCTCTCTGAGGTACTGTGGGATGGTTCCTCTGGCCCCCAGCAGGGATTCCTAGGCATTTAGGGAGATGAGTGGGTCAGCAGCACCGACCATGAGCAGGCAGTGCTCACGGATACCGGTCCCCAGAATCCCTTGCTCTGGATGGGAGCTGCTTGGCCTAGACTGCTAAGCAGAGGGAGTGGGTGTGGAGAGAAGAGAGCTGGCCTCACCCCATTCCTAGGGAAGGCACGGAAGAGGAGGTGGGGTCTGGCTGGCGGGGAGTGGGCACTGGAGACCCTTTCTCTGTGGAGGAAGTTGGGAAAGTGCAGAGAATACAAAGAAACAGACTCCTAGAGACCACCACTAATGTCTTACAGTGTTTTCCAGTCCGTGGATATTCGAATGTGCATTTTGAGTACTTGCAGAGGTCTGTTTCTTATAGCCCAGCTCGCTGTGTGATTTTTTGTTTAGGGTGTATCAAGAGCACTACCCTAAGTCACTAAAAATTCTTCTCGAACATCAGCGACTGGGTGGGTCCCTCCCGGGGCTCTGCCATTGTCATCCTTGCCCATCGTATTGGACACGTGGGTTGTCCCCACTTTGGGGTGTGAACCTTGCTGCAGGGCACAGCTCTGTTAATCTCTACACAAACCGCTGTCCCGCCCCCCTCCCCCCCAGCGAGTTTGGAGGCCGTAGGTTGCTGTGCTCCGTACCTAGCCCCACAGGGAAGGCGGGGCCTGTGCGTAAGTTAATGGCCTGGCAGAGGCAACGGCACAGCTGGGCAGCTTGACCCAGCCCAGCAGCCACTGGACTGCCTTGAGCCTGAGAAGGGCCTGGAGCAACTTCCAGGCAGCCTGCATTTTCCAGAATACTTCATGTACACCAGAGCCTTTGCTTTGTGTGTCTCCAATGCCAGGTGGAAGCCCTTCTGGCATCCGAAGACTACGGCAAAGATCTGGCCTCTGTGAACAACCTGCTGAAGAAGCATCAGCTGCTGGATGCGGACATCTCAGCCCACGAGGTGTGCAGGGTGTGGGTGGGCGGGCGCAAGGCACAGGAGTCTGGGGCCTAGCATCATCATCAAAAAATCCTTTTTTAAAAAAATTTCAAGACGGTCTCACTGTGTAGACCAGCCTGGCCTCAAACTTGGTAGCCATGCTACTGGCTCAGCCTTCTAAGCCCTGGAATTATAGGGATGGCCCACCATGCCCATCTTTTTTTTGTTGTTTTTTTGTGCGGGGGGGTTTTGTTTTGGTTTGGTTTCTTTTTTGGTACCGGGCATTGAACTCGGGTCCTTATGCTTTCGAGGCAAGCAGCAGAACCACTGAGCTAAATCCCCGGCCCGATCATGCCCATCTTACAAATTTTAAGTTAAATTTTAAGTTGGGCATAGTGGCACACACCAGTAAATTTCAGCTACTTGGGAGGCTAAGGCAGAAAAATCACAAATTAAAGCCCAGCCTGGGGAACTTAATAAGTCTTTGTCTTAAAAACTAGCAAGGGCTGGGATAAAGCTCAGTGGTAAAGCACCCCTCGCTCCAATCCTCAGTATCTCGCAAAAAAAAAAAAAAGTTAAATCTCCAAAAGACATCTAAAAGGTTACATATCATATGATTCTTTTTTTTTTTTTTTTTTTTTTGTACCGGGGATCAAACTCGGGTCCTTGTGCTTGCGCAGCAGGCGGCAAAACCACTGAGCTAAATCCCCAGCCCTACATTTCATATGATTCTGCTTCACACCAGGCATGGTGGTGCAGGCCTATAGTCCTAACACTCAGGAGGCTGAGCCAGGAGCATCGCTCTGAGTTTGAGGCCAGCTTAAACCACATAGCAAGACCCTGTGACCAAAAAAAAATGATTCTGCTTCCGTATTCTCAAAGTAAAAAGATGAGAGTTGGAGAACAGATTCCTGGCTGCCATGGGGTAAGGGAGTCCCTGGGTGCAGTGGAACAGCTTTGCATCTTGGTTGCAAGTCTGCACGTGGGAGAAAATTGCTCTGAGTTGCCTGTGCACTCACACATGAAGATGAGTGTATAAATAAGGCCTGCAAGGGCCGGGGATGTAGCTCAGTGGTTCAGCTGCCTGCCTCACAAGCGCAAGGTCCTGAGTTCCATCCCCGGTACCAAAAATTAATAAATAAGGCCTGCGGGTTGCACCTGGCCGGTTCCCAGCCATGTTGCGCCACATCTGTGAGAAATGTGCGCTGCCAGGTGATGGCTCAGGGATCCATCACAAACTCAGTGTGAAACAGGTTCAAGTGGAGAAAAGTTCAAGTACTTAGGGATTCACTTCAAATAATAATAAGTCTTACAGGGCCGGGGATTTAGCTCAGTGATTTCGCTGCCTGCTGTGCAAGCTCAAGGACCCGAGTTCGATCCCCAGTACCAAAACAAAACAAAACAAAAAGACTGGGTTTCTGCTGGGCACAGTGGCACCCACCTGCAGTCCTAGCACTGGGGCCGGGTGGCTGAGGTAGGAGGATTCCAAGCTCAAGGCCAGCAAGTTTGAGGGGAGCCTGAGCTACATAGCTGGACCTTGTCTCAGACGACAATCACAAGAAGGAATCCCTTCCTGCTGGTACAGCGTGGCTGCCTGGCTGTGAGTGGGCCATGGGCCTCCCCACGCCTTTGCCTTTGCAGCATCAGTCCAGGTGTCCACACAGTGAGAGGGCATGTCACTGAGCTGCATCCCCAGCTAGGTTTTTTGTTTTGGTTTGGTTCTGGGTTTTGATTTTTTGAGACCAGGTCTTGCTATGTAGCCCAGGCTGGCCTCAGACTCCCAGTGATCCTACTGCCTCAGCCTCCCGAGTGCCGGGTTTACAGGTGTGCACCACCACATTGAACAAGACCCAGGTATCTGACCATTCCCTTCCGTCCCTTCCCCCAGGATCGCTTAAAGGACCTGAACAGCCAGGCCGACAGCCTGATGACCAGTAGTGCCTTCGACACCTCCCAAGTGAAGGACAAGCGGGACACCATCAACGGGCGCTTCCAGAAGATCAAGAGCATGGCGGCCTCCCGGCGCGCCAAGCTGAGCGAGTCCCACCGCTTGCACCAGTTCTTCCGGGACATGGACGATGAGGAGTCCTGGATCAAGTGCGTGTCCTGCAGCTGTGCTCTAGGGCTGCAGGGCCTCCAACCATGGGTGGCGGGAACACAGGCTGCCAGGGAGGTGGGCGGTTTCGGGAGATGCCGCTAAAGGGCCACAGTCAGAGACCCTGCTGGGCTCACAGGCCACCACACTCAGGTCCACATCCTGACGTGCAGTGGCGGTGACCAGTGGTGTTGCACTGGGCCCTGCCCTGGCCCTGGGTGGTAGAACATGTGTGTCTGAGCTGGGAAGGAACAGGTCTTTAAGGAAACAGGCTTAACCTCCTGTTCCTCCACAGTGTCAGTCTGTCTTTCTTAAATGATGTAGCATGCAAGAGACCACTGCTTTATTTTAAGACAAGGTCTCTGGCTGGGCATGGTGGCGCACACCTGTAATCCCAACACTTGGGAGGCAGAGCCAGGAGGATCGCCGTGCGTTTAAGGCCAGGCTACATAGTGAGTTTAAGGGCAGCCTGAACTACATAGCGAGACCCTGTCTCAAAAAACAAAACAGGGGCCAGGGATTTAGCTCAGTGGTTTCGTCGCTTGCTGTGCAAGTGCAAGGACCTGAGTTCGATCCCCGGTTCTTAAAAACAGATAGGGTGTCACTGCATAGTGCAGGCTGGTCTTGAACTCGTGATTCTTCTGCCTTCGCTCCCAGTGTGCTCAGATTACAGGCATGCGCCACCCTGCCAGCTCCAGCAGACTACTTTGAAGGACAAACTCCTTCTTAGTTCTTTGCTTGCTTGAAACCTTAAATCATATATCTAAACCAGACTCAATGGTGCTCATCTATAGTCCCAGCTACTCAGGAGGCTGAGGCAGGAGGATTGAATGCATGCATTCAAGACTGATCTGGGCAGCATAGTAAGACCCATGTCAAAAACATATAACACCTTTCTGTGCTAATGTGGATGTAGTGGGGACATGATGAAACCGGGCTCGTAAGTGCCCTGCAGAACCCAGACACGCAGATGAGTTTGCATGTGGACAGAGAGGCTCCCAGCAGGGGCTCCCTGGAGGGACTGGCTGGTGTGTGCCCCATGGGAAGACAGGCGGGGTGTCCATGCTGGCTGACTGGCTGCACTGCCCTCGGCCTCCAGAGAGAAGAAGCTGCTGGTCAGCTCTGAGGACTATGGCCGCGACCTCACCGGCGTGCAGAACCTGAGGAAGAAGCACAAGAGGCTGGAGGCAGAGCTGGCCGCACATGAGCCGGCCATTCAGGTGAGTGCACCTGTGCAAGGATGACCAGGACAGGTACAGCCCGGCTCTGACCTCGCCAGGCCAGTCCCCGGAGGAGAGGCCAGGCTGGATGCAGAGGCCGGCCCTGCAGTCCTCGGCACAGAGGCAGTGGCACGCAGGCCCCAAGGCTCTGCCTCGCTGACTGATCTGCCGCTCTCCCCCTGCAGGGCGTCCTGGACACAGGCAGGAAGCTGTCTGATGACAACACCATCGGGCAGGAGGAGATCCAGCAGCGCCTGGCCCAGTTCGTGGAGCACTGGCAGGAGCTGAAGCAGCTGGCGGCTGCACGGTGAGTGCTTGACTAGTGTGGGCGCAGTTCAGGGCCTCTCCTGGGGCACCACGCGGTCACCTTGCCCAGGGATGCCCCTCAGGCCCGCACGGAGCTGTCCGGTCCACAGATATGGACCCTGTATGCGGTTCCCAAGTTTCCTGCCTGCAGGGCCTCATCTGCCTCGTGTCCCAGACCCTGTACATCCTGCCCTTCTTTTTTTTTTTAAACACATTAAATATCAAAATTTCAACCTGAGGAGAATACGACTTTGTTCCCATTTCCTGTAACCAGGGGTCAGCGGCTAGAGGAGTCCTTGGAGTATCAGCAGTTTGTAGCCAACGTGGAAGAGGAGGAAGCGTGGATCAATGAGAAGATGACGCTGGTGGCCAGTGAAGATTACGGAGACACTCTGGCTGCCATCCAGGTCAGGGAGAGCCATACCCCGCGCCTCACCAGGGCCCAGGACGCAGACAGGTCCTGATCGCGGGTGGCCTGTCACATGGCTGGCAGTGGACCCACTTCCTTGGTGGCAGAGGCAGAAGGTGTAGGGTGTCGGCCTCGCAGTGTTATCCTCCTGGCATTCTGCTGAGAGCCAGCCCCAGGGTGTCCTATAGGCATGGGAGGAGGAAAGACCCAAGTTGGCAGGAGACACCGCTAAATGTCACAGCCGCGTGTCCCTGAGTTCCCAGCAGCAGAGTTGCACATCAAAGGATCAGGGTGGCCATGTGCAGCCCTCTTCACTGTGGGAAGCAGCTTCCGCTGTCAGGGTGATTGAACCACTGACCTTAATCCCTGCCCCAATTGGTAGAATCATGATGAATTTGGTGGCTTCTCCCTAGCATAGCTGATTTTGCTGGGAGCAACGAGCTGGGTGTGGTGGCTGGTGCTTGGAAGGCCCCTAAGGAGATTCCCCAAGCGAGGGGCCATTTGTCCCAGGTCTTCTATGGGGACAAGGGACCTTGTAGCTTGATGAGCAGGCACTTGAGCCCCGCAGAGAGGTGTCTGACAGCAGCTTCCCCCATACTGGGTGCCACTTCTGCTGCTGCATCCGTTCCGTTCCCGCTCTCTAACCACCCTCTGTCATTGTGCCTCGGTGCTACCTCACTTTCACTGAGACTTCTGTGTGAGGGTGGGCCCACGCCAGCTTCACCTGCTCTGTCCCGGGACCCATGCCCAGCACATGTGGCTCAGTTGCTGCTGGCTCTCCACTGCAGGGCTTGCTGAAGAAACATGAAGCCTTTGAGACTGACTTCACTGTGCACAAGGACCGCGTGAATGATGTCTGCACAAATGGACAGGACCTCATTAAGAAGGTGACCGCGGGGCCTGGGTGGCTCCTGTCCCCTGCACATAGAAGGGAGGGTCATGTGACCAGCAGACCAGTGACGGAAGCACCTCTAAGGCTGGGTTTTCTCCCTTAATTAAGCAAACAGTATTGGTTCTCCTGTGATATTAGCACTTCCAAAGTGCTGCTCTTTTTTTTTTTTTTTTTTTTTTTTCCTTTTTCTCTTTTGGTACCAGGGATTGAACTTGGGTCCTTGCACTTGCAAGGCAAGCGGCAGAACCACTGAGCTAATCCCCGGCCCCCCAAAGTGCTGTTCTTAATTTCCTTCTCAATAATACAAGCTCTTTATAGAGATGACAAAATAAAAATAAAATTACATAAACTAGAAATCATTCATATCTGGGTGCTGTAATCCAAGCACTCAGGAGGCTGAGGCAGGGTGCTCACAAGTTTGAGATCATCCTGGGCTATACAGCAAGAGCCTGTCTCATTAAAAGAACAGCTGGCTGGGATGGAGCTCAGTGGTGCCGCACCTACCTGGCAAGCACATAGTCCTGAGTTCCATCCCCGGTACGGGTGGTAGAGAAACAAAATATACATATGTATGCACACATACATACACACACACATATATAAATACTGTCCTGGCTCCTTTGTA
The DNA here is from genome assembly GCF_053883595.1 of Heterocephalus glaber. NCBI lineage: Eukaryota > Metazoa > Chordata > Mammalia > Rodentia > Bathyergidae > Heterocephalus > Heterocephalus glaber. Next base: position 6,344,262 of record NW_028258316.1, on the reverse strand, counting down.
TTTTCAAATACACTTTTAGTCAAGGTTTAATCGGAATGTTTAGGGCTTAACAGTTCACTGTCTGTGGTATCAAAATTTTTCTGAACTGTTGTCTTTATTGCAATGTGGTATTTTAGTGAAATGATGACTCAGGTTTTTCCAGTTTTTGGTTTTGCTATCAGAAGCACTTTGTAGCTGGGTGTGGAGGCACACACCTATAGTCTCAGCACTGTGGAACAGTGAGGCATCAAGGTCACAAGGCTGAGCGCAGCCTGTCCAACTCAGTGACTCAGTTGGACCCTATCTCAAAGAGTAAAAAGTGGCTGGGATGTAGCTCCATGCAGAGGCCCTGGTCCCTAGTAACGACTGTGACTGTGCTAAACGCCACGCCTTCCCTCCCTGTGCCATCTTCAGCATGAACTCCCAGAGCATCCCTGCTACCCAGAACCTCCATCGTGAGCCCTCGGCACGGCGTCCCTGAAGAGGCCCCGGTGGAGCGCCAGGGGCCCACTGAGATGGAGCCCCAGCCCAGGGCAGAGTGGCCACAGTGGGAGGGAGGCTGATGTGCTTTTTTTCCACCTAGAACAATCACCATGAGGAGAACATCTCCTCGAAGATGAAGGGCCTGAATGGGAAGGTGTCCGACCTGGAGAAGGCTGCAGCCCAGAGGAAGGCAAAACTGGATGAGAACTCAGCCTTCCTACAGTTCAACTGGAAGGCAGACGTGGTGGAGTCCTGGATCGGTGAGCGGACGAGCTGGAGTCAGAGAGCTGGTGCTAGGGCTAACAGAACAAGGCCCTGTGACCCTGACACAGCAGGCTGGCCCAGGGCCAGGCCAGTCAGCACCTTCACCAGCTGCCCCAGCCGAGGGTGCCATCCAGCCCCTGGGTGTGAGGAGCTGGATTCTGCCTTGGGGCCCTTGTGGCTCATGTCACGCAGAGGCCAGGTTGGGGTGCAAGGAGCAGCCAGTTGGCATCGGCCCAGGAAGGGGTGTTGGCGACTCTGGACTTAAGTATAAACCAAGTCATGCTTTGCCTCTCAGTCCTGTCGTTTCTAACATGTCTCGAGGCACTGTGAGGGGGTGGCACAGTGCCCAACTCTGTTTTCTAGGTGAAAAGGAAAACAGCTTGAAGACAGATGACTATGGCCGAGACCTATCTTCCGTCCAGACTCTCCTCACCAAGCAGGTAAGTGCAGCCACCAGGCCATTCACAGTGGGCCACAGGCGGTCGGCATCCTTCCTTGAGGTGTTTTGGTGATCTCCTGTGAGGCCCGGGATGCAGCAGTTTTCAGCTACAGCCCTGGGGCCCAGAGCTAACAGACTAACTGGGAAGCAGACTGTCCCCAGCCTTGTGGGACCTACCGTGTTTCTCCAGGAAGAAGACCTAACTGAAAAGTAATCAGCCTTGAAAACTAGAGATCGAAAATGCCGGCCTCAATCAGCCTGTCCTTAGGATGGCCACCAAGCAAGAGAACACTGAGGTCTAATCTTTGCACGACACTGGCCATTGCCGTGGTAATGACCTCCTAGGGCTTATTTGCCAGTTAGGTCTTCCTTTCAGGGAAACACGGTAGGTGTGAGGGATGCCTGTCAGTCGTCAGCAGGGACAGCCTTCCTGGGCTATCACGAAGGTAAACTGAGTTGGTGGGGAGAGCAGGTCATGTCCAAGCAGCCGTAATCTGCCTTTGAGGCCAGTACATGTGACTGAGGGCCAGCAGGAGGCGGGGACATCTAGGAAAACCTGCCTGTACCTCTGCGCTGAGGCACCATGAGAAGAAGCCCGAGTTTGGCCTGGGTCTCTCCAAGCTTGTCCTCCTTGCTCCAGGAGACCTTCGATGCAGGCCTGCAGGCATTCCAGCAGGAGGGCATCGCCAACATCACCGCCCTCAAAGACCAGCTGCTGGCCGCCAAGCACATCCAGTCAAAGGCCATCGAGGCCCGGCATGCCTCGCTCATGAAGAGGTGGAGCCAGCTCCTGGCCAACTCGGCTGCCCGGAAGAAGAAGCTGCTGGAGGCCCAGAGCCATTTCCGCAAGGTGAGGGTGGGACCAGGTCAGGCTCGGCTGGCCCATGGTGGGTGGCAGACCCAGCTCTGTCCGCTGTGGGGACCTCTGCCTCCCCAACGCTGCCCTCAGAGCCATAGCCATGCTGACCCCGGGAGGAGAGGAGGAAGGGGCGGGGAGGACTCGGGAGCTGCCCTGCTCCTCTGTGACACTCAGCCCCCTCCGCTTCCAGGTGGAGGACCTCTTCCTGACCTTTGCCAAAAAGGCATCAGCCTTCAACAGCTGGTTTGAGAATGCAGAGGAGGACTTGACGGACCCTGTGCGCTGCAACTCCCTGGAAGAGATCAAAGCCTTGCGCGAGGCCCACGACGCCTTCCGCTCCTCCCTCAGCTCCGCACAGGCTGACTTCAACCAGCTGGCTGAGCTGGACCGCCAGATCAAGAGCTTCCGCGTGGCCTCCAACCCCTACACCTGGTTCACCATGGAGGCCCTGGAGGAGACCTGGAGGAACCTGCAGAAGATCATCAAGGTGTCTATGCGGCTCCAGGGCACTCGCTGCTCTGCCCCTGGGATTGGGCCGGGGTGGAGCTGAGTCCAGGTTTCAAGCCGGGCGGAAGGTGACCTCTGCCTCCCTGTCAGGAGCGTGAGCTGGAGCTGCAGAAGGAGCAGCGGCGGCAGGAGGAGAACGACAAGCTGCGCCAGGAGTTTGCGCAGCACGCCAATGCTTTCCACCAGTGGATCCAGGAGACCAGGTGCCACCCCTGGGTGACCCCACACCCCAGCCTAGGGAGGGGGAGCTGTGCCTGGCGCTGTAGGCTGCTCACACTGTGGAGAGTTTGGCACCGCCTGCTCAGGCCCTGGGGCTGCAGGGGTGGGCAGCTGGAGTGGGGCTTGCAGGGGTCCATCCCTGGAGGTGAGGCCAGATGTGCTGGCGGGTGGCACCATCACAGCCCACGTCGGCCCCAGCAGCAGTAGCTCGCATAGGTCGAATCCGACTGGTACTCAGGTCCTTGGTTTTGTTTCTTGTCTTCCCGGTCCCGGTCCCGGTCCCCGTCCCGATTGCTGCCGCACCTGAATTCCACCGTGTCTCGTGGCCACCTGGATCTCCACAGAACCTACCTCCTCGACGGGTTAATATCGTCTTCTTGGTCCGGGCTCGTGGTGTGGTGGTGTCTCATGTGCTTGTCCCTGTGCCCCTTGTCCCTCTGTGGCCCAGCTTGCAGGGGGTCCCAGGATGGCCCTTCTGCCCACCTTTCTTGGGCACCTGAAAGGGTGTTGCCTTGCCCCAAAGGCCCCAGCCACTGCCCCACCCAGGGCCGCTCCCCAGGTGTGATGTGGTCAGGCCCTGGGGACAAATTGGGCTTCTCTTTGCCTCCATCCATGTGTTCAAGGACACCATGCCCAGCCCCCCGGTAGTCGATGGGCACGATGCTGGGTGAGTGTTGGGTGGCAGGGCAGCAGAAGGCGGAATGGCTTGGTGGTGACTTAATGTGGGGACAGGCCACCCCCACCCCTCAGAGACTATGGTGCTTCACTGGTGCCCCTGAGGTTCTGGGACAGGAAGACACAGCCTGTAGTGGTAGTGAGGGGACAAAGCTGCCCAAGCCAGTGAGGCCACATGAGCCCCCACAGCAGCAAGGGACAGGGATGGAACGCCTGGCCCGGGCCTGACCAAGCACACCCACCGCCCGTCTGCCCTTCATGCTGCCTGCTGCCCTCAGTCTCCTCCTCGCCTGCCGTGCCCTCTGGCCTGTGGCCCCTCCCAACCCCTGGCTGGCTTTGCTGGTGCCACTGAATTGCCCCACGGTGTCCCCTCCAGGCACCAAGGTGCCCTGGCCCGAGCGCTGCCAGCCAGGGCCTGGGGCCTGGTGCGCATGTCCGTCTAGGGGTGCTCCTGCTGCCTCCCTCCTTTGTATTCATTCGGTTTCTTCTCTTTGACTAGCATAGCGTATCGTCGGGTCATTCGTGTCTATCAGTATGAAGTTGGGGATGACCTGTCTGGAAGGTTTTTCTCCTCTTATTCTCTTCTTCCCTCACTGTGGTTTTCCGATGCACTGTGGCCTCCCCGGCGGCTCTGCTTTCTGACTAACACACTCTGGGCCACTTGGAAGGAGGCTCCGTCCCCACTGCACCGGCCCTGCCTCTTGCTTCTGGCCCCAGTGCCCTCTTCCCCCAGGCAGGACCCAGGGCCTTGTCTGCTGGATCTCTCTGGACTGGGGAGACTGGGCTCACCCTGGCTCACTGGGCTTTGGGCAGGTGGGGACAGAGGAGCCTGGGCTGCATGCTGTGTGAACGCATCCCTGCATGTGACCCCAGATCGTGTGCTGTCTCTGTTCACTGGTGGCCTTTTGTGACGTAGCACTGTTTGGGGGAGAAGGGCTCCCCCAAGGCCACCTGCTCCTCAGAGCCTGCCCTAGCTGTTGGTGACAGATCTAGGCTTCCATGTCCCTTCCTCGGGCAGGACAAGGGCCACTTCCCAAACCCACGCCTGCACCCCAGCCAGCACCCCCCTTCTCTGCTGTCCCTCCTGGATCACAGCTTCCTCCATGGGCACCTGCCACACCAAAGGTCTCTGTTAGGCCTGCAGCTGCGGGGTGACAGGGAAAAGTGTTCCCTGCCCTCCTGGCCCTCGGGGCCTGTCAGGAAGCAGATAGGTTTTGTTTCCTGAGAAAGGATGTGCAGGCTGCCAGGCATTGTTCACCCGAGTGAGCTCTGCTGCCTGAACCCGGGCCCCTCCTCACTGAGCTTCTGTGTTTAGGTCCTGCATGGTGGAAGAATCTGGAACCCTCGAGTCCCAGCTTGAAGCCACCAAAGTGAGTGCCCTGGGCTCCGGGCCCAGCTCAGCCCCGCTCACCATCACTCAGGCTTGCTCTTGCTGCTTGGTCTGTCAGCACCCGATGGGTGGCTGTGCCTCTGCTGGCTCAGAATGACCCAAGATTGATGTTGCAGCGGCTTGGCTACCTGGAGCCCTGCTTGAAAGGGAAGCAGCCATTTGGCCCACAGTCCCTGCTGCCCCTGCTGTTGCCCCCTATTGCCCTCTACTCGCCCAACTCTGGGGGTCTCGGGCCTGGCCCCATCTCATGCATTTCTGCCCTGCCCTGCAGCGCAAGCACCAGGAGATCCGAGCCATGCGGAGTCAGCTGAAGAAGATCGAGGACTTGGGAGCCGCCATGGAGGAGGCCCTCATCCTGGACAACAAGTACACGGAGCACAGCACTGTGGGCCTGGCCCAGCAGTGGGACCAGCTGGACCAGCTGGGCATGCGCATGCAGCACAACCTGGAGCAGCAGATCCAGGCCAGGTATGGGCGGGGCAGGCAGGGGCCAGGCCCTGAGGTCAGCAAGAACGGGCCCCTGCTGCGTGTGGGGCTGGCTTCTCATCCTGCTGCTCTTCCAGGAACACAACAGGTGTGACCGAGGAGGCCCTCAAGGAGTTCAGCATGATGTTTAAGTGAGCAGGTTCCTCCCGGGCCCGGGCTGGGGTGGTGCGGCAGCCAGGCCACATACTGAGCAGCCCTGGGCTCTGTGCCACAGACACTTTGACAAGGATAAGTCCGGCAGGCTGAACCACCAGGAGTTCAAGTCCTGCCTGCGCTCGCTGGGCTACGACCTCCCCATGGTGGAGGAAGGGGAGCCCGACCCTGAGTTTGAGGCCATCCTGGACACGGTGGATCCCAACAGGTGAGCATCAGGGACGTGGTGGTGTCCGTGGCCTGGCCCCCAGCCCGCCCTCCACTCACTGTCCTCCCCCATCCCTCCCCAGGGATGGCCATGTCTCCCTGCAAGAGTACATGGCTTTCATGATCAGCCGCGAGACGGAGAATGTCAAGTCCAGCGAGGAGATCGAGAGCGCCTTCCGGGCCCTCAGCTCCGAGGGGAAGCCCTACGTCACCAAGGAGGAGCTCTACCAGGTGCGCGCCAGCCACAGGGCCTTGGGGACATGCATGGAACCTGGGGCTGCGCATGAGCGAGCGCCCTGTGCTGGGTCTCAGGTTTCGTCCCATGTGCAGACAGCTCTGGTCGGGCCTGGGGCTGGGGCTGCGCTCGTGCTGACTGTCGCCCCCTCTCCAGAACCTGACCCGGGAACAGGCCGACTACTGCGTGTCCCACATGAAGCCCTATGTGGACGGCAAGGGCCGCGAGCTGCCCTCGGCCTTCGACTACGTGGAGTTCACCCGCTCGCTCTTCGTGAACTGACCCCTGCCCACCCGCCCCTGTCGCCTGCTGCATGTCCGCCCCTCAGACAGTGTCATTTCATTGTAGCCATGAGCCTGCTTCGCTTGGGTGAGATGTAGTAGAAACTGGCCTTCAGTAACCACTTCTGGTTCAGTCACAGTCAGCGCCCGTGGTGGGACCGCCATCTGTCAGAGCCAGCTGCCCTCATTCCGACTTAGAAAATCCGGAGCAGCTGGCTCCTGCCCCGCCTTCACCCCATCCCCATCTTCTGTTTTCACATAAAGACACGAAATAAAGGACTCACTCTCCCCTGAAGGCTTTTCCTCTTCATTCTGCTCACACCTGACCCACACAGCCGGCTGCTCCATCGCCCTCAGGGGCCACCTCGGCTGCCAGCCGGTCCAGGTCCTCCATCTCCCGGGGCCCTTGTTCCGTGAGGGCAGTGCTCAGCCCCCACACCTTCACTGTGCCCTTGGCGTCGCCAGCAGCCAGGAGCTGGGGCTGCTGTTTGTTAAACTCAAGACAGTAGACGGGGCTTCCGTCCTGGGTCTGCGAGACGGACACTGCGGGTTTCTGGGAGCTTCTCTGGAGGTCCACCAGCTGCACGGCACCTGTGGGGGTCAAGGCCGTGGCTCTGCCTGCGCCCCACACGCCAGGGCTCCGCGGCTGGGTCTCTGGAGGTTGGCTCCGGCCCAGTGGCCTTTCCCTACCTTCCCCAGAGGCCACCGCGAAGAGCAGGGGACGCGCAGGGGACCAGCGCACTGCAAACAGGTACTGCTGGGACAGGCGCAGGGAGGCCAGGGGCTGGGCCTGCAGCGCCGAGTGCAGGTGGGCGTGGCCGTCCGTGCCCGCGCTCAGGAAGAGGTTCCTATACGGCGCGGTACAGGGTGTTTGTTCCTGGGGCTGGGGCTGGGGCTCCTCATCTGAGCCTCCCCGGCCCCCAAGTTAGCACGGGTCCTCGGGCAGGGGATTCTGGGGAGAGTGGGGCGCAGGCGGCGTCCCCCACCTGTGGAATGGGGAGCAGCTCACGGAGTAGATGGGGCCTCCTTGTGGCGAGAAGGCGAAGCGCGCCGGGGCCCGCAGGGGCACGGAGCTGGGCGTCCGCACCAGGGCCGCCTCTTCCGCCGCCAGGGAGCACTTGAGCGGGAAGCCGCCCTCCGTGCCCAGGATGAAGAGGTTGGGGTCGAAGCTGGACAAGGCCACCGCCGTGGCGCCCACCTCAGTCTCGCCCCGGGGAGGCTGTGGGGCGACGGCGGGGTCACGGGTCACGGCCATGGGCCTCCTAGGTGCCAACCCCAGGCCGCGCCCTCTCGCGCACCTTCCTCAGCCTGGCGCTCCGCGGCAGCTGCTGCATGGCCAGGGCGAAGCCCTCTCGGAGCTGCAGGGGGCCCGTGCCGCCCCCCTGCCACAGCAGCACCTTCCCGTCGGGAGCCACGCTCAGCAGCCGGAAGCGGTGGCTGTGCCCAGCCTCGGGCAGCCACACCACCTGCGACGACAGGGAGGGCCAGTGAGAAGGGGCTGGCTGTGTGCAGCCCACTTCCCTTTGCAGGAAAACTAGGGTCCCGGGTCCTGCCCGGCCCGGAATCCGGGCCACAGGAAGGAAGGGGCTGGGACACCACAGGGCCGCGGCTGCACCAGACATGACTCGTGCGTCCAAGGGCCCTGGTGACCTCCCTAGGCCAGGGGTGCCCCTCCCGCGGGGGAAGTGGGAAGCCGCCTGCTCTGCAGCCCCGAACCTGACCTGGCACACGGGGTCCGTGTGGGTGTCATCCGTCAGGCCTGTGCGCCACAGCAGCGGGTCCTCCCGCCGGCTCAGGTCCCACAGCAGCACCTCACCGCTGTACAGCCCTCCTGCGGGACCCGCCCACCGTGAGCCCCGCAGCCCAGCCACGGGGCGGGGTCAAAGGGCCCCTGTGCGGAAAAGGGCTTGAGAAGGGTCCCCTGGGGAGTCCTGGTTCCTGGTTCCAGGGGCCGCAGACCCAGCCCCCCAGGCTCCCTTCCCACAAGCTCCGTACCCCACACGCAGGCCCCAGGTTTTCCTCGGGCCCAGCTACCCGCTTCCCGCCCCCTCACCCTTGCGTTCACCTGCGACCTGGGAAGGCTGAGTGGGGTGGAAGGCCAGGCACATGACGGCGCTGGGCACCTCCACCACTGCCGACGGCTGCTGGGGGTGCAGGCCGCGCCGGTCCAGGTTCCAGGCGCACACGTAGGACTTAAGTGTGCTCCAGTCCCCATCGTCCAGCCTGCACAGGACGAGCCGCAGCTGTCAGGCTCCTGTCACCTCCTCGCCTCCACCCCTCTGTGCCCACATGCCGTGCCCCGGTACCCCAGAGGTGCAGCCCATGCACGGCCCCGACAAGGGCAGGACACTCTAGGAAGAACCCGAGTGCCGAGGGTGGCTCTGTGCAGTGGGGCAGGGAGGCCAGGCACCGAGGAGCAGGCACCAAAGGGGCTGACAGGGAAGGCGAGGCAGGCCAGCCTAACCAAGATGCCCAAAAGAGGCCAGGTTTGGGAACCAACCCTGGGGAGACAGAGGCCTGGATGAGTATGGGGTCCCCACTGCCCCACCACTCACCGGCCGTAGGCACAGGCCAGCACAGAGCCGGTGGCGTTCCAGGACACGCTGGTCACATGCAGACCCTGGCCCTGGGCCGGCGGGTACCCCAGCGTGTGCAGACAGGTCACCTGCAGAAACAGCCGTCCCCACTCTGAGCCCCGAGACGCCCACCAGGTTGTCAAGCTAGGACAAAGCTCCACCCAGGCCTGGACAGGGAAAGCCCTCAACACTGGCCAAGCACACTGGCTGACCCGGAGGAAACTGCAGCCCTGCGGATGTCACTTCAACAGCCAAGCCCCAAGCCAGCTGCGGACCGGGGCGAGGGCCACGCTCACAGGGGCTCCACACAAGCAGCCAAAAGGGGCATCACCTGCAGCTGGGGAGGGGTGACACCTGCAGTGTGAAGAACTCAAGGACAGACACCTGAGAAGGGCAGACATGGTGGATTCTGCTCCTTTTTTCTCTACTACTGAAGATGGAACCCAGGGCCTCATGCTTCCCCAGAACAACATCCCCAGCCCTTTTCTATTTGCTGATAGAACTTGTGATCCTCCTGCCTCAGCCTCCTGAGCAGGTGGGCTACTTTTTAGTGTCCATCTGTGTGACCTGCAGCCATAAATGGAGATCTCAGTACTGTACTGCCTCAGCGGGCACAGTGCGCAGCTGCTAGCCCAACCCTGCCTGCCCTGTGCTTGCTTGGTTTCACCCTGGACAAGTGGCTTCCCCTCCGGGGGTCCATTCCCCCAACTGCACTCAGGGGAGACTGATGGGACCAACCCCCGGGAAAGTAGGGCAGGCTCAAGGATTTATGCTTGCAAAGCTTAGCTCAGGCCAGCTGTTGGGGGCACATGTCTGTGCTTCTCCATTCTGGGAGGCTGAGGCAGGAAGATCACAAATTCAGGCCCAACCTGGGCAACTTAGTGACTTAGCAAGACCCTCTCTCAAAATAAAAAGGACTCGCCAGGGATTTCGCTCAGTGGCACCGCACCTTCTCTGCAAGCACAAGGTCCTGAGTTCGATCCCCGGTACAAAAAATAATAATAAAAATAAAAAGCACTGGAGATGTCCCTCAGTGGCATGGCCCTGGGTTCAACCTCCAGTACCGCCAAAAAGGAGAGATTTAGTCCAGCACCCGGCAGAAAAAGGAGCTAGATGAATGCCAGCTGGGCTGGCACTACGACCGGTAGGTGGGGCGTCATCACGGGTCGTCGCCAGCCCTACCGTCTGCTGCGGCTCGGTCCAGGTCACCTCGAAGCCATCGAAGGCGTGGCTCTGCCAGTTCCGGCTCAGCTCGCGGGTGACCGCCGGCTCCACGCGGCGCAGGAAAGCAAGCAGCCTGGGCTCGTCGGGCCTGGGCACGGGGGGCGCAGGCCGCACCGGGGCCTCCGTCTGCACCTGGGCGTCCTCGCGCTTCCGGCCCTGGGTGCCCGCGTCAGCAGTGGCGATGCTGGCTGTCTGGCAACTCTTCTGGGAAGGAGAGCAAAACTCGTATCGGCCCAGCTGTACCCCAGACACCCGACCGGTGGCACCCGGCCACCCTGCCCCACGCTGTCCCCTCCCCTTTCTAGAGTGGGCCTTAAAGGACCCAGAGCCTTGACGCATCACTCAGTCCTGGCCCACTGACCTCAAGCAGCCAATCAGAGAACCACATCCTCCACCCCCACCACAGTGATTGGCTCAGGGGTGCCCATGTGACGCAAATGAGCCAATAAGAGCCTGCCCCAGAATTTTAAGTGAATCTATTTGAGGAAAGAGCGCCCTTTCTGATATGCTGGCAACCCTAGAACCACAGCTAGTGGAGCACTGGCTCACTCTTCCACCTCCAAATACTCAGGAGACTGGGGCAGGAGGTTTGCAAGTTCAAGGCCACCCGGGACAACTTAACAAAACCTCATCTACAAAATCTCATTAACAAAAGAATTACAGCGTCTCGGAAGCAGCCTGGGCTACCTGGTCTGGCCCCTCGCCGCTCACGGTCCCCCACCTCCCTTAGGCGGCCAGATGAGGGAGTACCTCGGGAGGAGCAGCGCCCTGGCCCTCTCTCCACCCCGCCACCTTCCCCAGGTCCTTCTTCTTCCTGCTCAGCCGGCCACTGACACCGGGTCCTGAGATGTCCTGGCACACGGCCAGTCTGCACAGATGTGGGCTTCCCGGGTGGGACTAGCACTGCGACCGCTGTCGGTAGCCATCCATGCACAGGGTCCCCACCTCAAGCAGACGCAGAGTCCCAAGTACCAGGGAGCACCTGGCCCTCCAGGCAGCACTCTGTAGGATACTCAACACAGAACCCATACCCCCTGCCCACCTGAGTCCTGGTAAACCGGGCTTGGTTGACACCCTGACCATCTGCATGGCCAGCACCAGGCACAGTATGTGGCAAACAGATATTCATTCTTAGGAAAACACATGTGCTGGGCGTGGCAGCACCTGCCTGTAATCCTGTCACTCAAGAGGCTAAGGCAGGCGGGTTGCTGTGAGTTGGAGACCAGCCTGGGCTACACAGCAAGACCCTGTCTTGAAAAATAAAAATACATAAAAATAAATTTCAGGCCGGGGATGTAGCTCAGTGGTTCCAGCGCCAGCCTCGCAAGCAGAAGGACCTGAGTTCGATCCCTGATACCAATAAATAAATAAATATAAATAAATAAATAAATAAATAAATAAATTTCAAAAACAGGCAGCACCAATAGCCCAGTGTTCTGTGGGCACACAGCAGATTTGCAGAGGAGCTGGAGGGACAGGGAAGCTGCAGGCTGGGATGCACACACTGAGATGCACAGGACAGCAGAAGCCGCCAACTAGGGATCAGTGGGCAAGAGTCAGGTGGGGCCAGAGCTTGGCCCTCTGGGGCAAGGGCTGCTAACCAGCTGTGGCAGTGCACGCCTGGCATCCAGCGCTCCGGGAGGCTGAGGCATGAGGACTGCAACTTGGAAACCAGCCTGGGACATTTCAAGAGATTTTTTTTTTTTTTTTGGTACTGGGGATCGAACTCGGGTCCTTGTGCTTTCGCAGCAGGCAGTGAAACCACTGAGCTAAATCCCCGGCCCTTAAAGAGATTTTTTTCCTTTGGTTTTTCGACAGGCTTTCGCTATGTAGTTCAGGCTTGCCTCGAACTTGCAGCGATCCTGCCCTCAGTAGAGATCTTGTCTCAAAAAAAGGAGTGGGGATACAGCTCAATGCAAAGGCCCTGGCTTCCATCCCCGGTACCATAGAAAGAGAAGGGATGGGAAAGAGAGAAAGGAAAGCAAGAGAGGAAGGAAGGGAGGGAGGATAACAGGTCAGGACAGGCAAGGCTGGGGCCGGGCCTGGACACCGCCCAGCGGTACAGTGCCAGCCGAGCCCGAGATCCCCAGCGCTGCAGAAAAACAAAATCCCGAAGGCAGAAAGGTGGGCTGTACGCTCTGCGACCCCGGGCAGGCAGTGTGTGCGTGGCCTCGAGCCACCAAGAGCTAGGGTCCCCTCTGGGATGAGGCCCAGACCACTGTCAGCAGGCAGGACAGAAACCGAAGCCTCTCTGCCACTCAGGGAGGCGAGCGGGGCGGGGCCGGAGTCCAGACTTGGGGAATCATTCGGAGGGAGCAGGGCGTCAGGCCCCGGATGTGAGCTCAGCGACCAGAGAGGGCCTGGTGTGGCCTGCAGGGCTCTCGGCCGTTGTCCAGCAAGCTCCGCAGAGCTCGGGGCCGGGGACAGCGGCAGGCAGACGTGCCACTGGAGGCCACAGGACCTGAGGAGATGGAAGGAGCGGGCACAGGGGGCACAGCACCACAAGGGAGCCTCATCCTCCTCCTCCCCACCACACCACAAAGGAAATCTGATGTGACAACACTGAAAGCCACACAGAAATGACCCAAGTCAGGAGCAAAGGGTGACTCATAATTCCCGCACTGGGGAGGCTGAGGCAGGAGGCTCGCTGGTCCAGGCCAGCCTGGGCTACACAGTGAGTTCAGGCCAGCCTGAACTACAAAGCAAGATCTTACCTCAAAAAACAAAAAACAAACAAAAAAAGGGATCAGAGATCAAATTAGGGAGAGGAATACAAGTAATTTTCACACTGTGCTTTTAAGCAGACTGCAACTTCAGGCCGAATCACCCCAGGTCCTCCACGCCTGGACCCCCCAGGCTTGATTTTTAGTTCCAGGTCCATCTCACCCCAAACCCCTTAAAGAGATTATAAATCCAGGAATTAACCTAGTTGATACGGCAAAAGGCACCAACCTGACCTTAAAATAAACAGATTCAGGGCCAGGGATTTAGCTCAGTGGTTCCACCACCTGCCTCGAAAACAGAAGGATCTGAGTTCAATCCCCAGTACCAAAAAGAAAAAATTCAGATTCAGCCAAGTGTGCTGGCACATGCAGATAATTCCAGCACTTGGGAGGCTGAGGCAGGAGAATCACCATGAGTTTAAGGCCAGCCTGAACTACATGGCAAGACCCTGTCTCAAACAAACAAATGTAAAAAACAACAACAACAAAAAAACATAAAGAACCAAAAAAAAGAGCTAGGGGTGTAGCTCAGTGTAAAGTCCCTGGCTTCAATCCCTACTACTAAAAAAAAAAGAAGTCTAGGGGCCAGGGATTTAGCTCAGTGGTTTCGCTGCCTGCTGCGCAAGCTCAAGGACACGAGTTTGATCCCCGGTACAAAAAAAAAGTCTAGCAGGCTGAGAAGCAGAGACGCATTCTCCTGGACCCCACACCCTGTTTAAAAGCACTCTGGGCTGGGGATGGAGCTCAGCGGACAGACCTTGCCTGACAGGCACAAGGCTCTACCCCATCCCTAGCACAGATACATGTGTAAAAGTCACCTCTAAAAACAAAAACAAACCCTCTCGAGGGTCGTGAAGGCTCATCAATTCCAGAACACTGGGAGACTGAGGCAGGATTGAAAATTCCCCTGGGTTCAAATCCCACTTCCAAAAATAAAATATTGTCCAGCAGGGGGCGCCACATGCTGTTGGACAGATCAGGCCAAATATCCAGGGATGGGATGAGGGCAGGGCTCATATTAGGTCCCCATGGAGGGCGGCAGGATTTCTGGAAAGCAGAGAGAAAATACACAAGATCCACCCTGTCCCTCAGGGTCCCTGTCAAAGATGTGCCCCACTGAGGCAAAAAAATGCTGGAGCTATGGGGGGAGGGGCCCTGAAGGTGTCACCCCTAAAAGAATGGGATCCCATTAAATCTGAATCACACTTCCAAATTACTAAAATAGGGCTGAGGATGTAGCCCCAGGGAGGAGCATTTGCCTAGCATGCATGAGGCCCTGGATTTGACTTCCAACATTGAAGAAAAAAAAAGGCTAAACTAGCCAAGCTCAGCGGCACATGCCTAGAGCCCCAGCACTCAGGAGGCTGAGGCAGGAGGATCATCTGAGCCGACAAGTTTGGGGCCAGCTCATCTTCAAAAAATAAGAAAGAAAGAAAAAATATATATGATAAGTGCTAGACTAGGATGTGGCTCAGCAGCAGAGCTTGAGGCCCTGGATTCATCCCCAGCGCTGCAAAAATAAAAAATAAAAAACAGATCTGCAGGTCAGGCCACAGGCCAAGAAAGTCAGACTCCCTCAGGGTGATCACAGGCCTTTCATCCCATAGGGGCTGCGCTGAAGAAGTGGGGGTATCAGGGGCTGGTTAGGGGTCTCCCGCTCAGCCCCTCACACGCAGCTCCACCAAACAGTGCTGCTTTCAAATTGCTTTCTGCTCAGCAATCTCATTAAAGGTCAAGATCAAGCCCCTTCCAACCCCACCTCACACCAGGGCCTTGTCCCTCTGTGGAGAGAACAGCATACAGCAAGAAAAACTGCACCAAAGCCAGGCGTAGTCATGCCTATGGTCCCAGCACTCTGGGGGCTGAGGCAGGAGGATCACAAGTTCAACCCCAGCCTGGGCAACTTAGCAACTCAGTGAGGTCCTGTTTTAAAAAAAATTTTTTTATTTTAATTTTACTTTTAACCTACAGGTGAATACTTTATCTACCAGAAAATTAACAAGCCTCCATCTCATTCTCTGTCCAAAAAAAAGTGTTAGGGGCTGGGGATTTAGCTCAGTGCTTTCATCGCCTGCTATGCAAGCGCAAGGATCCGAGTTCAATCCCCAGTACCAAAAAAAAAAAAAAAAAAAAAGGTTAGAGGCCAGGGATTTAGCTCAGTGGTTCCACTGCATGCCTTGAAAGCGAAAGGTCCCAAGTTCGATCCCTGGTACCAAAAACAAAAACAAAAAGAAGTGTTAGAACAGGGTGTGGTGGTGTACACCTAAAATCTCAGCACTCACGAGGCTCAGCTGGGAGGATCACTGTGAGTTCGAGGCCAGCCTGTCTCAAAAAAATAATGTTAGACTGAATCAATGACTCCAACCTGGAATCTTCAGCAATAGCTATTTTGAGTCATTTTTTAAAGGTCAGTGCATGAATCATGTTCACCTGCAGTGAGGACAGAGCCTGAACCAAAATGACCATAGCCTTTGTGACTGGAGCCAGTCCTAGGCAGCATGGCACAGTGGGAGGTGCCCCAGAGCCAGGTGAGACCAGCCGCTAGATCTCCGGCAAGATACTTGTCCCCAAGAGCCAGACTTCAGGGGATATCACTGGTGTTGGTGGGGACCTAGGCTACCTACCTGCAGGTTCAACATCAATCTCTCTCTCTCTCTCTGTTGCTTTTTGTTTTGTTTTTTTTGTTTTTTGGTACCTGGGATTGAACTCGGGTCCTTGCACTTGCGAGGCAGGCTGTGGAACCACTGAGCTAAATCCCCGGCCCATCTTTTTGCTGCTTTTTGTTTGGTTGGTTGGTTGGGGTTTTTTGTACCGGAGATCGAACTCGGGTCTTCGCGCTTTCGGGCCAGGTAGTGGAACCACTGACCTAAATCCCCAGCTTGCTGTTTTTTGACGCAAGGTCACTCCCGTGTTGAACTCACTATGTAGCCCAGGCTGGCCTCAAACTCCCAGGGATCCTCCTGCTTCAGCCAATCAAGTACTGGGATTACAAACTTGTGCCACCACACCTAATTTTCTCTTCTGGAAATAGGCAGCACCCTATAACACAGCTCACTTGTGGGGGGGCGGGTTGAGACAGGATCTTGCTGTGTAGTCCTGAATGGCCTTGAACTCACAATGCACTCCAGGCTAGCCTCGAACTTGCAGTGATCCTCCTGCCTCAGCCTCCCGAGTGTTAGGATTACAGGTATGTGCCACCATGCCAAGCCACAGCTCATTTTGATTCACGTGAAAAGCCCAGTCCAGCTAGATGCGGCGGTGTACCAGGGCCCCAGGATCTCTGCACTTGAGATCAGTTCTGCCAGGACCGCTTTAGCCCAGGCACACACTGGGCTAACGCTCATCATCCCAAAAGCCCCACCCTGCAACCCGCCCTCGGCCAATGCCTCCGTCCGTCCTTCCGTCCGGCACTGTTCACCTCCTAACACTACTCCGCTCACTCTTTCACTACGCATTGCTCTTGTTCCATCCAGCAACTGCCCGAGCAAGCTCGGGGGAGGGTGACATCTGTGTCCCTCGCTCCTGGGCTCGGGGCCATCAAGGCCGGGGCTCCTCGGGGCGCACCTTCTGCGTGCTCTGACTATAAACAGCAGAACCCCGATTTACCCAGACCTGAAGATGCAGTGTGGTCTTTTTTTCTTTTTTTTTGGTGCGAGGGATCGAACTCGGGACCTTGTGCTTTCGAGGCAGGCGCCGGAACCACTACGCTAAATCCCCGGCCCCTGGTCTTCTTTTCTTAAAAACAAAACCTTCCACGTGGTCGGACCCTTAAAAGCTTTAACTTTCTGTGGTAACTGAAAGGACGGGAAAGACTGGCCGAGAGCAGGCCCTGATCAGTTCTTCGGATTAAAACCCCAAAGAAAGCGTGGGCCGCCAGAGCCTCTCCCACCGCCGCTCAGATCGCCCCGCGCGTCCCCGCGCCCTCACCGTCTCCCCGCGGACGCCCTGGACGCCCCTCCATTGCGAGGGCACGGACGCCAAGCCCAGGGTCTCGTCCTGCAGCGGCCCGGGCCGCCAGGGCCCATGGGCGCCCGCAGCCCCGCCTGTCGCCAGCTCCCCTGCACTCGCGCGTCCCGCCTGACAGAGAGGCCTAGACTGCAAGCGCGTTGCCATGGCTACAGCCCCCCCTCGCGCCGGCGCACTGAGACCCGACCTCTGCTCCCAACGCTCTGTGGAGCGGAAGACAGGCGAGTTGAAACCGGCAGCACCATTTTTGAAGTGGTCAAAGAGAGGCCTGTTCCCCGCCCCCCCCCGCCCCCCCAAGGCTGGGTCGGGGGGACAGGAAAGAATGATTCCTTTCAGCAGTACGACAAAAGTGACTGGTTTGGAGTTCTCTATTCCCAGACAGGACATGCATGGGGCAGGCGAAGATATGGGGGAGGGGGGGCCGGGGGTTTGCTATAAGTGCGGAAGTGAGGCCGAGATGCCAGGTGAGGCCGAGATGCCAGGTTCAGAGATGGCGCTGAGTGGCCAGGCGCAGAGGTGATGGTGGAGGCTTCAGCCTGGCGGGCGCGGAGAGCTGGGCGAAGAGCGCAGAGCGGCCCTGCGACAGCTTGCACCACTCGATAGGGTGGGCGGCCACCGCGAATCCAAGGACCCGCCCTCAGAGCCCCAGTTTCTGTTTGAATAGAATGATGATCTCATTCTCAGATCCCTAATGAGGAACTAGATCCCTGGAATGCTTCTTAAATCGACATTAAAAAGTGCGCAAAAAACAAAACAAAACAAAGAAACACCAAAAACAAAAACCCCCACAAACAAACCTTCGCCTAGTGCATGTCTGCAACTCTTAACACTCGGGAGGCTGAAGCAGGAGCATTACCCAGAGTTCGAGACCAGCCTGGACTATATAGTGAGTTCAAGGCCAGCCTGTACTACAAAGCAAGACCCTGTCTCCAAAAAACAAAAACAATAAAAAAAAGAATAAAGAAGGAGTGGGGCATAGTGGTGCACGCCTGTAATCCCAGCACTGAGGAGGCTGAGGCAGGAAGGACATCATGAGTTCAAGGTGAGCCTGAACTACATAGGGAGACCCTGTCCCAACAAACAAACAAATAACAAAATAAAAAGTGCTAAACCGGGCTTGGTGATTCACTCAACTAATGCCAGCACTCTGGGAAGCTAAGACAAAAGGATCGAAAGTTTGAGCCCAAGCTGGACAGTTCAGCAAAACCCTGTCTCAAAATAAAAAAGAAATACGGGCTGGGGATTAAGCTCCGTGGTTTCGCAGCCTGCTGCACAAGCGCAAGGACCCGAGTTAGATCCCCCGGTATCAAAAATAAACAAATAAAATAAATAAAAAAGAAACAGAGGCTGGGGATTTAGCTCAGCGGCACTGCACCTGCCTTGAAACACCAAGGTCCTCACTTCGATCCCGAGTAACAAAAAAATAAATAAAAATAAAAATAAAAAAGGTAAAAGGTCTGGGAACATAGCTCAGTGTGAAGGCCCTGGGTCCAATCCCCGCCTACTAATTTATTTTTGTTTGTTTGTTTTGGTTTTGGTTTTTTGGTACTGGGGATGAACTCGGGTCCTTGCGCTTGCGCAGTGGGCGGCGAAACCACTGAGCTAAATCCTCGGCCCCCGCCTACTAATTTAGAAAAATGAGATGCAATAGAAATGTCTTCTTACAAAGTAAAACTAGATAAAATACTCCTTATGAAGTCTTCTTGACCCTGGAAGAATTTGCAAACATCATCAAGGTTTCCAAAAGGCAGACTCAAAAAAGAAGCCAAAAATCAGGGATGGTGATGCACGCCTGTAATCCCAGTGCTTGGGACGCTGGGGCCGAAAGATCCATGAGTTCAAGGCCAGCCTGAGATACATAGTGAGACCCTGTCTCAAAAACCAAAACAAAAAAAGAAAAAGAAGAAGAAGAAGAAGCTAAAAGCTTTGGGAGTGATTTGAAGCCTGGAAAGAAACTGAGAAATCTGTATTCTGTTACAGGCTTGGTGTAATCAAGAGAATAAAATGAATGTTTAAACATTAGGAGCACAGGAATGGGGGGGCTTTAGAGCTAGACTGTGCTCCAGCCCTCTCTGCAGAGAGCCAGAGTGGCACTGGGCTCCGGGGCAGCCAGCACGGGGTGCCTCTCCAGCCATGGTTTCCCAGATGGAGAATCCGCTAGGCAGACCCCTCCTTTGCATGGCCGAGGGAGAGCATTACAGAAAGACAAGAGTGCTTTCTTCAGTGCTGCAAAGAGCTGGAAAAGATAAGGTCAGGTTGGGCACCTGCGTCACACCTGAAATCCCAGCTGTTTGGGAGGCTGAAGGAGGAGAATCTCAAGTTCAAGGCCAGACTGGGCACGGCTTAGAACTTGTCTCAAAATTTAAAAATTCCCAGCACTCAGGAGGCTGAATTCTCAGGAGGAGAATTGCTACAAAATAGAGGACAGCCAGGGCTATATAGTGACCTCAAGACCACCCTGGACTATATAGGGAGAACCCATCTCAAAAAAACCAACAACACCTGGCTGGGGATTTAGCTCAGTGTTTCCAGTGCCTGCCTCAAAAGCACAAGGTCCCGAGTTCAATCCCGAAACCAAAAAACAAAAAAACAAAAACAAAACTAACAACAAAAAAAGTAGGACTGGGTGTAGCTCAGTGTTACAGTGCGTGTCTACCATGTGCAGATTCAATCCTCTGCACCAGCAAAAAACCCCAAAGTTATATATACTGTGGAACACACTAGAAGATCCAGAAACAACTCAGCCACCTTATCTTTTTTTCCTTTTTTGTACCAGGGATTGAACTCTGGACCTTGTACTTGTGAGGCAGGTGGCAAAACCACTGAGTGAAATCCCCAACCCCTCAGCCACCTTATTTTTGACAAAGAAGCCAAACACCTTCCCTAGAAGAAAGACAGCCTTTTTTTTTTTTTTTTTTGGTACCAGGGATCGAACTTGGGTCCTTGCGCTTGCACAGCAGGCAGTGGAAACCACTGAGCTAACTCCCTGGCCCTAAACCAGCCTTTTTAATAAACAGTGCTGGAAAAACTGGCTTTCCACATGCTGAAGATTGAAACTAGACCCATATCTTTCACCATGCACTAACCTAAAATTGAAATGGAATAAAGATCTAAATATTAAAACAGAAACACTAAATCTGCTGGAAGAGAGTAGGTAGAACGCTTGAGGACATAGGAGTAGGCAGAGACTTCATGAACAAAACCCTGACTGCATAGGAAATACTCCAAGGAATCAACAACTGGGACCACATCTTATTTAAAAGCTTTTCCACAGGGTCAGGGATTTAGCTCAGTGGTTCCACCGCTTGCCTCGCAAGTGCATGGACCCAAGTTTGATCCCCAGTACCAAAAAAAAAAAAAAAAAAAGCTTTTGCACAGCAAAAGAAACCACCAACAGAGTGAAAAGACAACACACAGAGTGGGAAAAATTTTTTACCAGCTATTCATCAGACAAAAGACTATTAGCTAGAATATACAAAGAACTAAATAAAAATCAGACCCCCCAAATCTAAAGACGCAATCCAAAAATGGGCAACTGAAATGAAAAGACACTTCTCAAATGAAGAATTAGAAATGGCAAATAAATATGTGAAAAAATGTTCAACATCACTGGTCATTTGAGAGATACAAATTAGAACAAAACAGATTAAATCTCACTCCAAAAAGAACGGCTGCTGTCAAGAAATGAACCAATATGGGCCGGGGACTTAGCTCAGTGGTTCCATTGCCTGCCTCCCAAGCACAAGGTCCCCAGTTTGACCCTCAGTACCAAAAAAAACAACAACAAAAAACAGAGTAAACAAATGCTGAAGGGGCTGTGGGGGAAGAGGAACCCTTTTCCACTGTTGGTGGGAGTGCAGTCTGGTGCAGCCACTGTGGGAATCAGTGTGGAGATACCTAAAAAATAAAACTAGAGGTTCCATTTGACCCAGATATTCCCCTTCTTGTTATCTTCCCAAAAGAATTAAAAGCATCATACCATAGTGATATAGGCACCCTCATGTTTATAGCAACAGTTTGTAATAGCTAAATCCTGGAAACAGCCCAAATGCACGTCAATCAACAAGTGGATAAAGAAGATGTGATTTTCTTTATACAATGGAGTACTACTCTGCCATAAAGAAGGATGAGCTTCACACATTTATAGCTAAATGGATGCACCTTTAGACCATACTCTTAAGTGAAATAACTCAGACACACATGCTTAAATACCGCATTGATTCTCTGATGTGAGAAACTGAAAGTGGAAATAAGGACTGAGATGTATAATGGGATGTTGGGAAATGGGAAGAAAGTGTTCAACTGGGAAGAACAAAAAGGGAGGGAGGGAGAAAGGAAGGAAGGGACAAGAAAAAAAAGTACAAAGAGAAGGAAAAATGGAAACAAAGCTTTTGTACATAGGGAGGGGAGGAGTGTAAGGGGGGAATGGAATAAATAAAATGTATTCAAAAACATAAAAATAGGACCAGGGAGTTAGCTCAGTGGTTCTCCTACCTGCCTCGCAAGGGCAAGGACCTGAGTTTGATCCCCAGTACCAAAACAAAAAATAAATAAATAGGGCTGGGGATTTAGCTCAGTGGCCGCCTGCTATGTAAGCGCAAAGACTCAAGTTTGATCCCCAGTACCAAAAAAAAAAAATAAGTAAATAAATAAATAAAAACCTTTAGAATTGCCTAAAAATAAATAAATTTTGGGGTTTTTTATTTTGCTTTGGTTTGGCTTGGGGTTTTGTTTTTTTTTTTTGGTACCAGGGATAGAACTTGGGTCCTTGCGCTTATAGGGCAGGCGCCAGAACCACTGAGCTAAATCCCCATCCCTGGCTTGGGTTTTTTTTTTAATAACTTTATTATCAAACACACACACATAGAGAAATTAAAACCATTCAAGAAGAACAACGCAAGGGAAAAAAACTACAATAATATTCAAATACAGAAGAACTCAACCAAAACAAAACTGGAAAGCACTTAAACATTTTTCCATATAACTTAAAAAAGCATCCTGGGCCGGGGCTTTAGCTCAGTGGTTCTGCTACCTGCCTCAAAAGCGCAAGGACCCGAGTTCGATCCCCAGTACCAAAAAAAAGCATCTAAAGCACCAGCAAGACACCAGAGGATGTAATTTGCTTCAGAAAGATCCCCAAAACCAACACTGAACAAATAGTGGTCTGGAAAAAAACTCCAGTT